>NW_024396886.1:0-41262 GCF_004115215.2 Ornithorhynchus anatinus
ACCTCTGCTCCCGATTAAACCTCTGCCGCCGGCCCGCCCGTTGCTCCCCCCCTGATCTTTTCTCCCGGCTAAACCTCTGCTCCCGGCCCAACCTCTGCTCCCGGTTAAACCTCTGCCCCCGGCCCGCCCTTTGCTCCCGGCCTGATCTGTTCTACCAGCTAAACCTCTGCTCTCGGTTAAACCCCTGCTTCCGGCCCGCCCTTTGCTCCCGGCTAGATCTTTTCTCCTGGCTCAAACTCTGCTCCCGTTTAAACCTCTGCCCCCGGCCGCACTTTGCTCCGGCCTGACCTTTTCTCCCGGCTAAACCTCTGGTCCGGGTTAAACCTCTGCCCCCGCCCCACCCTTTGCTCCCGGCCTGATCTTTTCTCCCGGCTAAACCACTGCTCCCCGGTTAAACCTCTGCCCAAGGCCCGCCCTTTGCTCCCGGCCTGATCTTTTCTCCCGGCTAAACCTCTGCTCCCGGTTAAACCTCTGCCCCCGGCCCGCCCTTTGCTCCCGACCTGATCTTTTCTCCCGGCTAAACCACTGCTCCCGGTTAAACCTCTACCCCCGTCCTGCCCTTTGCTCCCGGCCTGATCTTTTCTCCCGGCTAAACCTCTGCTCACGGTGAAACCCCTGCCCCCGGCCCGCCCTTTGCTCCCGGCCTGATCTTTTCTCCCCGCTAAACCTCTGCTCCCGGCCTGACCTGTGCTCCAGACCTGACATTTTTCTTCTGTATTGACCTTTTCTGCGGGCCTGACATTTGCTCCCGGCCCCACCTTTTCTGCGGGTCTCCCTTTGCTCCCGGCCTGATCTTTTTTCCCGGCTAAACCAATGCTCCCGGTTAAACCTCTGCCGCCGGCCCGCCCTTTGCTCCCGGCCTGATCTTTTCTCCCGGCTAAACCTCTCCTCCCGGCCCGCCCTTTGCTCCCGGCCTGATCTTTTCTCCCTGCTAAACCTCTGCTCCCGGTTAAACCTCTGCCGCCGGCCCGCCCTTTGCTCCCGGCCTGATCTTTTCTCCCGGCTAAACCTCTTCTCCCGGCCCAACCTCTGCTCCCGGTTAAACCTCTGCCCCCGGCCTGCCCTTTGCTCCCGGCCTGATTTTTTCTCCGGGCTAAACCTCTGCTCCCGGTTAAACCTCTGCCCCCGCCCCGCCCTTTGCTCCCGGCCTGATCTTCTCTCCCGGCTAAACCTCTGCTCCCGGTTAAACGTCTGCCCGGGCCCGGCCCGCCCTTTGCTCCTGGCCTGATCTGTTCTCCCGGCTAAACCTCTGCTCCCGGTTAAACCTCTGCCCCCGGCACTCCCTTTGCTGCCGGCCTGATCTTTTCTCCCGGCTAAACCTCTGCTCCCGGTTAAACCTCTGCCCCCGGCCCGCCATTTGCTCCCAGCCCCATGTTTTCTCCCGGCTAAACCGCTGCTCCTGGCCTGACCTGTGCTTCCGACCTGATCTTTTTCTTCCGGATTAACCTTTTCTCCCGGGCTAAACCTCTGCTCCGGGTTAAACCTCTGCCCCCGCCCCGCCCTTTGCTCCCGGCCTGATCTTTTCTCCCGGCTAAACCACTGCTCCCGGTTAAACCTCTGCCCAAGGCCCGCCCTTTGCTCCCAGCCTGATCTTTTCTCCCGGCTAAACCACTGCTCCCGGTTAAACCTCTGCCCCCTGCCCGCCCTTTGCTCCCGGCCTGATCTTTTCTACCGGCTAAACCTCTGCTCCCGGTTAAACCCCTGCCCCCGGCCCGCCCTTTGCTCACGGCCTGATCTTTTCTCCCGGCTAAACCTCTGCTCCCGGTTAAACCGGTGCTCCCGGCCCGCCCTTTGCTCCCGGCCTGATCTTTTCTCCCGGCTAAACCTCTGCTCCCGGTTAAACCCCTGCCCCCGGCCCGCCCTTTGCTCACGGCCTGATCTTTTCTCCCGGCTAAACCTCTGCTCCCGGTTAAACCGGTGCTCCCGGCCCGCCCTTTGCTCCCGGCCTGATCTTTTCTCCCGGCTAAACCTCTGCTCCCAGTTAAACCTCTGTCCCGGCCCGCCCTTTGCTCCCGGCCTGATCTTTTCTCCCGGCTTAACCTCTGATCCCGGCCCAACCTCTGTTCCCGGTTAAACCTCTGCCCCCGGCCCGCCCTTTGCTCCCGGCCTGATATTTTCTCCCGGCTAAACACCTGCTCCCGGTTAAACCTCTGCCCCCGGCCCGCCCTTTGCTCCCGGCCTGATCTTTTCTCCCGGCTAAACCTCTGCTCCCGGTTAAACCTGTGCTCCCGGCCCGCCCTTTGCTCCTGGCCTGATCTTTTCTCCCGGCTAAACCACTGCTCCCGGTTAAACCTCTGCCCCCGGCCCGCCATTTGCTCCCAGCCCCATCTTTTCTCCCGGCTAAACCTCTGCTCCTGGCCTGACCTGTGCTTCCGACCTGATCTTTTTCATCCGGATTAACCTTTTCTGCGGGCCTGACCTTTGCTCCCGGCTCCACCTTTTCTGCGGGTCTCCCTTTGCTCCCGGCCTGATCATTTCTCCCGGCTAAACCACTGCTCCCGGTTAAACCTCTGCCCCCGGCCCGCCCTTTGCTCCCGGCCTGATCTTTTCTCCCGGCTAAACCTCTGCTCCCGGTTAAACCTCTGCCCCCGGCCCACCCTTTGCTCCCGACCTGATCTTTTCTCCCGGCTAAACCACTGCTCCCGGTTAAACCTCTACCCCCGTCCCGCCCTTTGCTCCCGGCCTGATCTTTTCTCCCGGCTAAACCTCTGCTCCCGGTTAAACCTCTGCCCCGGGCCCGCCCTTTGCTCCCGGCCTGATCTTTTCTACCGGCTTAACCTCTGCTCACGGTGAAACCCCTGCCCCCGGCCCGCCCTTTGCTCCCGGCCTGATCTTTTCTCCCGGCTAAACCTCTGCTCCCGGCCTGACCTGTGCTCCAGACCTGACATTTTTCTTCTGTATTGACCTTTTCTGTGGGCCTGACATTTGCTCCTGGCCCCACCTTTTCTGCGGGTCTCCCTTTGCTCCCGGCCTGATCTTTTCTCCCGGCTAAACCTCTGCCCCCGGTTAAACCTCTGCCGCCGGCCCGCCCTTTGCTCCCGGCCTGATATTTTCTCCCGGCTAAACCTCTGCTCCCGGCCCAACCTCTGCTCCCGGTTAAACCTCTGCCCCCGGCCCACCCTTTGCTCCCGGCCTGATTTTTTCTCCTGGCTAAACCTCTGCTCCCGGTTAAACCTCTGCCCCCGCCCCGCCCTTTGCTCCCGGCCTGATCTTCTCTCCCGGCTAAACCTCTGCTCCCGGTTAAACGTCTGCCCCCGGCCCGCCCTTTGCTCCTGGCCTGATCTGTTCTCCCGGCTAAACCTCTGCTCCCCGGTTAAACCTCTGCCCCCGGCACTCCCTTTGCTGCCGGCCAGATCTTTTCTCCCGGCTAAACCTCTGCTCCCGGTTAAACCTGTGCTCCCGGCCCGCCCTTTGCTCCCGGCCTGATCTTTTCTCCCGGCTAAACCACTGCTCCCGGTTAAACCTCTGCCCCCGGCCCGCCATTTGCTCCCAGCCCCATCTTTTCTCCCGGCTAAACCGCTTCTCCTGGCCTGACCTGTGCTTCCGACCTGATCTTTTTCTTCCGGATTAACCTTTTCTGCGGGCCTGACCTTTGCTCCCGGCCCCACCTTTTCTGCCGGTCTCCCTTTGCTCCCGGCCTGATCTTTTTCCCGGCTAAACCTCTGCACCCGCTTAAACCTCTGCCCCCGGCACTCCCTTTGCTGCCGGCCAGATCTTTTCTCCCGGCTAAACCTCTGCTCCCGGTAAAACCTCTGCCCCCGCCCCGCCCTTTGCTCCCGGCCTGATCTTTTCTCCCGGCTAAACCACTGCTCCCGGTTAAACCTCTGCCCAAGGCCCGCCCTTTGCTCCCGGCCTGATCTTTTCTCCCGGCTAAACCACTGCTCCCGGTTAAACCTCTGCCCCCTGCCCGCCCTTTGCTCCCGGCCTGATCTTTTCTACCGGCTAAACCTCTGCTCCCGGTTAAACCTCTGCCCCCGGCCCGCCCTTTGCTCACGGCCTGATCTTTTCTCCCGGCTAAACCTCTGCTCCCGGTTAAACCTGTGCTCCCGGCCCGCCCTTTGCTCCCGGCCTGATCTTTTCTCCCGGCTAAACCTCTGCTCCCAGTTAAACCTCTGTCCCGGCCCGCCCTTTGCTCCCGGCCTGTTCTTTTCTCCCGGCTAAACCTCTGCTCCCGGTTAACCCTCTGCCCCTGGCCCTCCCTTTGCTCCCGGCCTGATCTTTTCTCCCGGCTAAACCTCTGCTCCCGGTTAAACCTCTGCTCCCGGCCCGCCCTTTGCTCCCGGCCTGATCTTTTCTTCCGGCTAAACCTCTGGCTGAGGCCTTACCTGTGCTCCAGACCTGACCTTTTTCTTCTGGACTAACCTTTTCTGCGGGCCTGACCTTTGCTCCCGGCCCCACCTTTTCTGCGGGTCTCCCTTTGCTCCCGGCTTGATCTTTTCTCCCGGCTAAACCTCTGCTCCCGGTTAAACCTCTGCCGCCGGCCCGCCCTTTGCTCCGGGGCTGATCTTTTTTCCCGGCTAAACCTCAGATACCGGTAAAACCTCTGCCCCCGGCCCGCCCTTTGCTCCCGGCCTTATCTTTCCTCCCGGCTAAACCTCTGCCCCAGGCCCACCTTTTGCTCCCGGCCTGATCTTTTCTCCCGGCTAAACCTTTGCTCCCGGTTAAACCTCTCCCCCGGCCCGCCCTTTGCTCCCGGCTTGATCTTTCCTCCCGGCTAAACCTCTGCTCCCGGTTAAAACCTCTGCCCCCGGCCCGCCATTGGCTCCCAGCCCCATCTTTTCTCCTGGCTAAATCTCTGGTCCTGGCCTGACCTGTGCTTCCGACCTGATCTTTTTCTTCCGGATTAACCTTTTCTGCGGGCCTGACCTTTGCTCCCGGCCCCACCATTTCTGCGGGTGTCCCTTTGCTCCCGGCCTGAGCTTTTTTCCCGGCTAAACCTCTGCTCCCGCTTAAACCTCTGCTCCCGGCCCGCCCTTTGCTCCCGGCCTGATCTTTTCTCCCGGCTAAAACTCTGCTCCCGTTTAAACCTCTGCCCCCGGCCCGCCCTTTGCTCCCGGCCTGATCTTTTCTCCCGGCTAAACCTCTGGTCGGGGTTAAACCTCTGCCCCCGCCCCGCCCTTTGCTCCCGGCCTGATCTTTTCTCCCGGCTAAACCACTGCTCCCGGTTATACCTCTGCCCAAGGCCCGCCCTTTGCTCCCGGCCTGCTCTTTTCTCCCGGCTAATCCTCTGCTCCTCGTTAAACGCCTGCCCCCGGCCCGCCCTTTGCTCCCGGCCTGATCTGTTCTCCCTGCTAAACCTCTGCTCTCAGTTAAACCTCTGCTCCCGGCCCGCCCTTTGCTCCCGGCCTGATCTTTTCTCCCGGCTAAACCTCTGGTCGGGGTTAAACCTCTGCCCCCGCCCCGCCCTTTGCTCCCGGCCTGATCTTTTCTCCCGGCTAAACCTCTGCTCCCGGTTAAACCTCTGCCCAAGGCCCGCCCTTTGCTCCCGGCCTGATCTTTTCTCCCGGCTAAACCCCTGCTCCCGGTTAAACCTCTGCCCCCGGCCCGCCCTTTGCTCCCGGCCTGATATTTTCTCCCAGCTAAACCTCTGCTCCCGGTTAAACCTGTGCTCCCGGCCGGCCCTTTGCTCCCGGCCTGATCTTTTCTCCCGGCTTAACCTCTGCTCCCGGCCCAACCTCTGTTCCCGGTTAAACCTCTGCCCCCGGCCCGCCCTTTGCTCCCGGCCTGATCTTTTCTACCGGCTAAACCTCTGCTCCCGGTTAAACCTCTGCCCCCGGCCCGCCCTTTGCTCCCGGCCTGATCTTTTCTCCCGGCTAAACCTCTGCTCCCGGTTAAACCTGTGCTCCCGTCCCGCCCTTTGCTCCCGGCCTGATCTTTTCTCCCGGCTAAACCTCTGCTCCCAGTTAAACCTCTGTCCCGGCCCGCCCTTTGCTCCCGGCCTGTTCTTTTCTCCCGGCTAAAACTCTGCTCCCGTTTAAACCTCTGCCCCCGCCCCGCCCTTTTCTCCCGGCCTGATCTTTTCTCCCGCCTAAACCACTGCTCCCGGTTAAACCTCTGCCCAAGGCCCGCCCTTTGCTCCCGGCCTGATCTTTTCTCCCGGTTAAACCTCTGCTCCCGGCCCGCCCTTTGCTCCCGGCCTGGTCTTTTCTCCTGGCTAAACCTCTGCCCGCGGCCTGACCTGTGCACCAGACCTGACCTTTTTCTTCTGTATTAACCTTTTCTGCGGCCTGACCTTTGCTCCCGGCCCCACCTTTTCTGCGGGTCTCCCTTTGCTCCCGGCCTGATCTTTTTTCCCGGCTAAACCAATGCTCCCGGTTAAACCTCTGCCCCCGGCCCGCCCTTTGCTCCCGGCCTGATCTTTTCTCCCGGCTAAACCTCTGCTCCCGGTTAAACCTCTGCCGCCGGCCCGCCCTTTGCTCCCGGCCTGATCTTTTCTCCCGGCTAAACCTCTGCTCCCGGTTAAACCTCTGCCCCCGTCACTCCCTTTGCTCCCGGCCTGATCTTTTCTCCCGGCTAAACCTCTGCTCCCTCCCCAACCTCTGCTCCCGGTTAAACCTCTGCCGCCGGCCCGCCCTTTGCTCCCGGCCTGATCTTTTCTCCCGGCTAAACCTCTGCTCCCGGTTAAACCTCTGCCCCCGACCCGCCCTTTGCTCCCGGCCTGATCTTTTCTCCTGGCTAAACCTCTGCCCCCGGCCCGCCCTTTGCTCCCGGCCTGATCTTTTCTCCCGGCTAAACCTCTGCTCCCGGTTAAACCTCTGCCCCCGGCCCGCCCTTTGCTCCCGGCCTGATATTTTCTCCCGGCTAAACCTCTGCTCCCGGTAAAACCTCTGCCCCCGGCCCGCCCTTTGCTCCCGGCCTGATCTTTTCTCCCGGCTATACCTCTGCTCCCGGTTAAACCTCTGCCCCCGGCCCGCCATTTGCTCCTGACCTGATCTTTTCTCCTCGGTTCTGGCCCTCCCCATCAGGCCTGGCTGCCGCCACCCCGTTTTGGCTGCCGGCCTCCCCGGGCCAGCCCCCCCGACTCCCCCTGGGCTCCAGCCCTCCTCCCCTTGCCCCGCCCGCCTCGTTTTGGCCCCTGCCCTCCCCGGGCACCCTCTCCTCCCCTGGGTCGGTCCCCAGCTCGCCCCACCTTTTCTCCCCGTCGGTCCTGACCTCCCGGCCGGAACTTTTCTGCGCGTCTGACCTTTGCTCCCGCCCTGCCCTTTGCTCCAGGCCCCACCTTTTCTCCCGGCCAAACCTCTGCTCCCAGCCTGACCTTTTCTCTCAGCTAAACCTTTTCGGCGGGTCTGACCTTTGCTCCCGGCCCCACCTTTTCGGCGGGTCTGCCCTTTGCTCCCGGCCTGATCTTTTCTCCCGGCCAAACCTCTGCTCCCGGCTAAACCTCTGCTCCCGGCCCGACATTTGCCCCCGGCCTGACCATTTCTGCGAGTCTGGCGTTTGCTCCCGGCCCCACCTTTGCTGCCGGCCAAACCTCTGCTCCCGGCTAAACCTTGGCTCCCGGCCCCACCTTTGCTCCCGGCCTAATCTTTCCTCCCGGCTAAACCTCTGCTCCCAGCCTGACCTGTGCTGCTGACCTGACCATTTCTTCCGGCCCAACCTTTTCTGCGGGTCTGACCTTTGCTCCCGGCCCCACCTTTCCTCCCGGCCAAACCTCTGCTCCCGGCTAAACCTCGGCTCCCGGCCCAACATTTGCTCCCGGCCTGATCTTTTCTCCCGGCCAAACCTCTGTTCCCGGCCTGCCCTTTGCTCCCGGCGCGACCTTTGCTCCCCGCCCCACCTTTTCTCCCGGCCAAACCTCTGCTCCAGGCCAAACCTCTGCTCCTGGCCAAACCTCTGCTCCCGGCCCAACCTTTGCTCCCTGCCTAATCTTTCCTCCCGGCTAAACCTCTGTTCCCGGCCTGACCTGTGTTCCCGACCTGACATATTTCTTCATGATTAACCTTTTCTGTGGGCCTCACCTTTGCTCCCGGCCCCACCTTTGCTACCAGCCAAACCTCCGCTCCCGGCCTGACCTTTTCTCTCAGCTAAACCTCTTCTGCGGGTCTGCCCTTGGCTACCGGCCTGATCTTTCCTCCCGTCCAAACCTCTGCTCCCGGCTAAAGCTGTGCTCCCGGCCCGACCTTTACTCCCGGCCTGATCTGTTCTCCCGGCCAAACACCTGTTCCCGGCCAAACATCTACTCCTGGCCAAAACTCTGCCCCGGCCTGACCTTTTCTCTCAGCTAAACCTTTTCTGCGGGTCTACCTTTGCTCCCGGCCTGATCTTTCCTCCCGTCCAAACCTCTGCTCCCGGCTAAACCTGTGCTCGCAGCCTGATCTTTTCTCCCGGCCAAACCTCTGCTCCCGGTTAAACGTCTGCCCCCGGCCCGCCCTTTGCTCCCGGCCTGATCTTTACTCCGGGCTAAACCTCTGCTCCCGGTTAAACCTCTGCCCCCGGCCCGCCCTTTGCTCCCGGCCTGATCTTTTCTCCCTGCTAAACCTCTGCTCCCGGTTAAACCTCTGCCCCCGGTCCGCCCTTTGCTCCCGGCCTGATCTTTTCTCCCGGCTAAACCTCTGCTCCCAGTTAAACCTCTTCCACCGGCCCGCCCTTTGCTCCCGTCCTGATATTTTCTCCCGGCTAAACCTCTGCTCCCGGTTAAACCTCTGTCCCGGCCCGCCCTTTGCTCCCGGCCTGTTCTTTTCTCCCGGCTAAAACTCTGCTCCCGTTTAAACCTCTGCCGCCGGCCCGCCCTTTGCTCCCGGCCTGATCTTTTTCCCCGGCTAAACCTCAGCTCCCGGTTAAACCTCTGCCCCCGGCCCGCCCTTTGCTCCCGGCCTTATCTTATCTCCCGGCTAAACGTCTGCCCCCGGCCCACCCTTTGTTCCCGGCCTGATCTTTTCTCCCGGCTAAACCTCTGCTCCCGCTTAAACCTCTGCCCCCGGCCTGCCCTTTACTCCCGGCCTGATCTTTTCTTCCGGCTACACCTCTGGCCGTGGCCTTACCTCTGCTCCAGACCTGACCTTTTTCTTCTGGATTAACCTTTTCTGCGGGCCTGACCTTTGCTCCCGTCCCCAGCTTTTCTGCGGGTCTCCCTTTGCTCCCGGCCTGATCTTTTCTCCCGGCTAAACCTCTCCTCCCGGCCCGCCCTTTGCTCCCAGCCTGATCTTTTGTCCCGGCTAAACCTCTGCTCCGGTTGAAACCTCTGCCCCCGCCCCGCCCTTTGCTCCTGGCCTGATATTTTCTCCCGGTTAAACCACTGCTCCCGGGTAAACCTCTGCCCCCGGCCCGCCTTTTGCTCCCGGCCTGATCTTTTCTCCCGGCTAAACCTCTGCTCCCGGTGAAACCTCTACCCACGGCCCACCATTTGCTCCCAGCCCCATCTTTTCTCCCGGCTAAACCGCTTCTCCTGGCCTGACCTGTGCTTCCGACCTGATCTTTTTCTTCCGGATTAACCTTTTCTGCGGGCCTGACCTTTGCTCCCGGCCCCACCTTTTCTGCCGGTCTCCCTTTGCTCCCGGCCTGATCTTTTTCCCGGCTAAACATCTGCACCCGCTTAAACCTCTGCCCCCGGCACTCCCTTTGCTGCCGGCCAGATCTTTTCTCCCGGCTAAACCTCTGCTCCCGGTAAAACCTCTGCCCCCGCCCCGCCCTTTGCTCCCGGCCTGATCTTTTCTCCCGGCTAAACCACTGCTCCCGGTTAAACCTCTGCCCAAGGCCCGCCCTTTGCTCCCGGCCTGATCTTTTCTCCCGGCTAAACCACTGCTCCCGGTTAAACCTCTGCCCCCTGCCCGCCCTTTGCTCCCGGCCTGATCTTTTCTACCGGCTAAACCTTTGCTCCCGGTTAAACCTCTGCCCCCGGCCCGCCCTTTGCTCACGGCCTGATCTTTTCTCCCGGCTAAACCTCTGCTCCCGGTTAAACCTGTGCTCCCGGCCCGCCCTTTGCTCCCGGCCTGATCTTTTCTCCCGGCTAAACCTCTGCTCCCAGTTAAACCTCTGTCCCGGCCCGCCCTTTGTTCCCGGCCTGTTCTTTTCTCCCGGCTAAACCTCTGCTCCCGGTTAACCCTCTGCCCCTGGCCCTCCCTTTGCTCCCGGCCTGATCTTTTCTCCCGGCTAAACCTCTGCTCCCGGTTAAACCTCTGCTCCCGGCCCGCCCTTTGCTCCCGGCCTGATGTTTTCTTCCGGCTAAACCTCTGGCTGAGGCCTTACCTGTGCTCCAGACCTGACCTTTTTCTTCTGGACTAACCTTTTCTGCGGGCCTGACCTTTGCTCCCGGCCCCACCTTTTCTGCGGGTCTCCCTTTGCTCCCGGCTTGATCTTTTCTCCCGGCTAAACCTCTGCTCCCGGTTAAACCTCTGCCGCCGGCCCGCCCTTTGCTCCGGGGCTGATCTTTTCTCCCGGCTAAACCTCTGCTCCCGGTAAAACCTCTGCCCCCGGCCCGCCCTTTGCTCCCGGCCTTATCTTTCCTCCCGGCTAAACCTCTGCCCCAGGCCCACCTTTTGCTCCCGGCCTGATCTTTTCTCCCGGCTAAACCTTTGCTCCCGGTTAAACCTCTCCCCCGGCCCGCCCTTTGCTCCCGGCTTGATCTTTCCTCCCGGCTAAACCTCTGCTCCCGGTTAAAACCTCTGCCCCCGGCCCGCCATTGGCTCCCAGCCCCATCTTTTCTCCTGGCTAAATCTCTGGTCCTGGCCTGACCTGTGCTTCCGACCTGATCTTTTTCTTCCGGATTAACCTTTTCTGCGGGCCTGACCTTTGCTCCCGGCCCCACCATTTCTGCGGGTGTCCCTTTGCTCCCGGCCTGATCTTTTCTCCCGGCTAAACCTCTGCTCCCGGTTAAACCTCTGCCCAAGGCCCGCCCTTTGCTCCCGGCCTGATCTTTTCTCCCGGCTAAACCCCTGCTCCCGGTTAAACCTCTGCCCCCGGCCCGCCCTTTGCTCCCGGCCTGATATTTTCTCCCAGCTAAACCTCTGCTCCCGGTTAAACCTGTGCTCCCGGCCGGCCCTTTGCTCCCGGCCTGATCTTTTCTCCCGGCTTAACCTCTGCTCCCGGCCCAACCTCTGTTCCCGGTTAAACCTCTGCCCCCGGCCCGCCCTTTGCTCCCGGCCTGATCTTTTCTACCGGCTAAACCTCTGCTCCCGGTTAAACCTCTGCCCCCGGCCCGCCCTTTGCTCCCGGCCTGATCTTTTCTCCCGGCTAAACCTCTGCTCCCGGTTAAACCTGTGCTCCCGTCCCGCCCTTTGCTCCCGGCCTGATCTTTTCTCCCGGCTAAACTTCCGCTCCCAGTTAAACCACTGTCCCGGCCCGCCCTTTGCTCCCGGCCTGTTCTTTTCTCCCGGCTAAAACTCTGCTCCCGTTTAAACCTCTGCCCCCGCCCCGCCCTTTTCTCCCGGCCTGATCTTTTCTCCCGCCTAAACCACTGCTCCCGTTTAAACCTCTGCCCAAGGCCCGCCCTTTGCTCCCGGCCTGATCTTTTCTCCCGGTTAAACCTCTGCTCCCGGCCCGCCCTTTGCTCCCGGCCTGGTCTTTTCTCCTGGCTAAACCTCTGCCCGCGGCCTGACCTGTGCACCAGACCTGACCTTTTTCTTCTGTATTAACCTTTTCTGCGGCCTGACCTTTGCTCCCGGCCCCACCTTTTCTGCGGGTCTCCCTTTGCTCCCGGCCTGATCTTTTTTCCCGGCTAAACCAATGCTCCCGGTTAAACCTCTGCCCCCGGCCCGCCCTTTGCTCCCGGCCTGATCTTTTCTCCCGGCTAAACCTCTGCTCCCGGTTAAACCTCTGCCGCCGGCCCGCCCTTTGCTCCCGGCCTGATCTTTTCTCCCGGCTAAACCTCTGCTCCCTCCCCAACCTCTGCTCCCGGTTAAACCTCTGCCGCCGGCCCGCCCTTTGCTCACGGCCTGATCTTTTCTCCCGCCTAAACCTCTGCTCCCGGTTAAACCTCTGCCCCCGACCCGCCCTTTGCTCCCGGCCTGATCTTTTCTCCTGGCTAAACCTCTGCCCCCGGCCCGCCCTTTGCTCCCGGCCTGATCTTTTCTCCCGGCTAAACCTCTGCTCCCGGTTAAACCTCTGCCCCCGGCCCGCCCTTTGCTCCCGGCCTGATCTTTTCTCCCGGCTAAACCTCTGCTCCCGGTTAAACCTCTGCCCCCGGCCCGCCCTTTGCTCCCGGCTAAACCTCTGCTCCCGGTTAAACCTCTGCCCCCGGCGCGCCATTTGCTTCTGACCGGATCTTTTCTCCTGGCTAAACCTCTGCCCCCAGCCCGCCCTTTGGTCCCGGCCTGACCTTTTCTCCCTGCCTGACCTCTGCCCCCTGCCCGCCATTTGCTCCCAGCCCCATCTTTTCTCCTGGCTAAACCTCTGCTCCTGGCCCGACCTGATCTTTTTCTTCCGGATTTACCTTTTCTGCGGGCCTGACCTTTGCTCCCGGCCCCACCTTTTCTACGGGTCTCCCTTTGCTCCCGGCCTGATCTTTTTTCCCTGCTAAACCTCTGCTCCCGGTTAAACCTCTGCCGCCGGCCTGCCCTTTGCTCCCGGCCTGATCTTTTCTCCCGGCTAAATCTCTGCTCCCGGCCCAACCTCTGCTCCCGGTTAAACCTCTGCCCCCGGCCCGCCCTTTGCTCCCGGCCTGATTTTTTCTCCCGGCTAAACCTCTGCTCCCGGTTAAACATCTGCCCCCGGCCCGCCCTTTGCTCCCGGCCTGATCTTTTCTCCCAGCTAAACCTCTGCTCCCAGTTAAACCTCTGCCCCCGGCCCGCCTTTTGCTCCCGGCCTGATCTTTTCTCCCGGCTAAACCTCTACTCCCGGTTAAACCTCTGCTCCCGGCCCGCCCTTTGCTCCCGGCCTGATCTCTTCTCCGGGCTAAACCTCTGCTCCCAGTTAAACCTCTGCCCCCGGCCCGCCATTTGCTCCCAGCTCCATCTTTTCTCCTGGCTAAACCTCTGATCCTGGCCTGACCTGTGCTTCTGACCTGATCTTTTTCTTCCAGATTAACCTTTTCTATGGGCCTGACCTTTTCTCCCGGCCCCACCTTTTCTGCGGGTCTCCCTTTGCTCCCGGCCTGATCTTTTTTCCCGGCTAAACGTCTGCTCCCCGTTAAACCTCTGCCGCCGGCCTGCCCTTTGCTCCCGGCCTGATCTTTTCTCCCGGCTAAATCTCTGCTCCCGGCCCAACCTCTGCTCCCGGTTAAACCTCTGCCCCCGGCCCGCCCTTTGCTCCCGGCCTGATCTGTTCTACCAGCTAAACCTCTGCTCTCGGTTAAACCCCTGCTTCCGGCCCGCCCTTTGCTCCCGGCTAGATCTTTTCTCCTGGCTCAAACTCTGCTCCCGTTTAAACCTCTGCCCCCGGCCGCACTTTGCTCCCGGCCTGACCTTTTCTCCCGGCTAAACCTCTGGTCCGGGTTAAACCTCTGCCCCCGCCCCACCCTTTGCTCCCGGCCTGATCTTTTCTCCCGGCTAAACCACTGCTCCCGGTTAAACCTCTGCCCAAGGCCCGCCCTTTGCTCCCGGCCTGATCTTTTCTCCCGGCTAAACCTCTGCTCCCGGTTAAACCTCTGCCCCCGGCCCGCCCTTTGCTCCCGACCTGATCTTTTCTCCCGGCTAAACCACTGCTCCCGGTTAAACCTCTGCCCCCGTCCCGCCCTTTGCTCCCGGCCTGATCTTTTCTCCCGGCTAAACCTCTGCTCACGGTGAAACCCCTGCCCCCGGCCCGCCCTTTGCTCCCGGCCTGATCTTTTCTCCCGGCTAAACCTCTGCTCCCGGCCTGACCTGTGCTCCAGACCTGACATTTTTCTTCTGTATTGACCTTTTCTGCGGGCCTGACATTTGCTCCCGGCCCCACCTTTTCTGCGGGTCTCCCTTTGTTCCCGGCCTGATCTTTTTTCCCGGCTAAACCAATGCTCCCGGTTAAACCTCTGCCGCCGGCCCGCCCTTTGCTCCCGGCCTGATCTTTTCTCCCGGCTAAACCTCTCCTCCCGGCCCGCCCTTTGCTCCCGGCCTGATCTTTTCTCCCTGCTAAACCTCTGCTCCCGGTTAAACCTCTGCCGCAAGCCCGCCCTTTGCTCCCGGCCTGATCTTTTCTCCCGGCTAAACCTCTTCTCCCGGCCCAACCTCTGCTCCCGGTTAAACCTCTGCCCCCGGCCCGCCCTTTGCTCCCGGCCTGATTTTTTCTCCGGGCTAAACCTCTGCTCCCGGTTAAACCTCTGCCCCCGCCCCGCCCTTTGCTCCCGGCCTGATCTTCTCTCCCGGCTAAACCTCTGCTCCCGGTTAAACGTCGGCCCCCGGCCCGCCCTTTGCTCCTGGCCTGATCTGTTCTCCCGGCTAAACCTCTGCTCCCGGTTAAACCTCTGCCCCCGGCACTCCCTTTGCTGCCGGCCTGATCTTTTCTCCCGGCTAAACCACTGCTCCAGGTTAAACCTCTGCCCCCGGCCCGCCATTTGCTCCCAGCCCCATGTTTTCTCCCGGCTAAACCGCTGCTCCTGGCCTGACCTGTGCTTCCGACCTGATCTTTTTCTTCCGGATTAACCTTTTCTCCCGGGCTAAACCTCTGCTCCGGGTTAAACCTCTGCCCCCGCCCCGCCCTTTGCTCCCGGCCTGATCTTTTCTCCCGGCTAAACCACTGCTCCCGGTTAAACCTCTGCCCAAGGCCCGCCCTTTGCTCCCAGCCTGATCTTTTCTCCCGGCTAAACCACTGCTCCCGGTTAAACCTCTGCCCCCGGCCCGCCCTTTGCTCCCCGCCTGATCTTTTCTCCCCGCTAAACCTCTGGTCCGGGTTAAACCTCTGCCCCCGCCCCTCCCTTTGCTCCCGCCCTGATGTTTTCTCCCGGCTAAACCTCTGCTCCTGGTTAAACCTCTGCCCCCGCCACTCCCTTTGCTCCCGGCCTGATCTTTTCTCCCGGCTAAACCTCTGCTCCCGGCCCAACCTCTGCTCCCAGTTAAACCTCTGCCACCGGCCCGCCCTTTGCTCCCGGCCTGATCTTTTCTCCCGGCTAAACCTCTGCTCCCGGTTAAACCTCTGCCACCGGCCCGCCCTTTACTCCCGGCCTGATCTTCTCTCCCGGCTAAACCTCTGCTCGCGGTTAAACGGCTGCCCCCGGCCCGCCCTTTGCTCCCGGCCTGTTCTGTTCTCACGGCTAAACCTCTGCTCTCGGTTAAACCTCTGCTCCCGGCCCGCCCTTTGCTCCCAGCCTGATATTTTTTCCAGGCTAAACCTCTGCTTCCGGTTAAACCTCTGCCGCCGGCCCGCCCTTTGCTCCCGGCCTGATCTTTTCTCCCGGCTAAACCTCTGCTCCCGGCCCAACATCTGCTCCCGGTTAAACCCTTTCCCCCTTGCCCGCCCTTTGCTCCCGGCCTGATCTTTTCTCCCCGCTAAACCTCTGGTCTGGGTTAAACCTCTGCCCCCGCCCCGCCCTTTGCTCCCGGCCTGATGTTTTCTCCCGGCTAAACCTCTGCTCCTGGTTAAACCTCTGCCGCTGGCCCGCCCTTTGCTCCCGGCCTGATCTTTTCTCCCGGCTAAAACTCTGCTCCCGGTTGAACCTCTGCCCCCGCCACTCCCTTTGCTCCCGGCCTGATCTTTTCTCCCGGCTAAACCTCTGCTCCCGGCCCAACCTCTGCTGCCGGTTAAACCTCTGCCGCCGGCCCGCCCTTTGCTCCCGGCCTGATCTTTTCTCCCGGCTAAACCTCTGCTCCCGGTTAAACCTCTGCCCCCGGCCCGCCCTTTGCTCCCGGCCTGATCTTCTCTCCCGGCTAAACCTCTGCTCCCGGTTAAACGGCTGCCCCCGGCCCACCCTTTGCTCCCGGCCTGATCTGTTCTCACGGCTAAACCTCTGCTCTCGGTTAAACCTCTGCTCCCGGCCCGCCCTTTGCTCCCGGCCTGATCTTGTCTCCCGGCTAAAACTCTGCTCCCGTTTAAACCTCTGCCCCCGGCCCACACTTTGCTCCCGGCCTGATCTTTTCTCCCGGCTAAACCTCTTGTCCGGGTTAAACCTCTGCCCCCGCCCCGCCCTTTGCTCCCGGCCTGATCTTTTCTCCCGGCTAAACCACTGCTCCCGGTTAAACCTCTGCTCCCGGCCTGCCGTTTGCTCCCGGCCTGATCTTTTCTCCCGGCTAAACTTCTGCTCCCGGTTAAACCTCTCCCCCGGCCCGCCCTTTGTTCCCAGCTTGATCTTTCCTCCCGGCTAAACCTCTGCTCCCAGTTAAACCTCTGCCCCCGGCCCGCCATTTGCTCCCAGCCCCATCTTTTCTCCCGGCTAAACCTCTGCTCCTGGCCTGACCTGTGCTTCCGACCTGATCATTTTCTTCCGGATTAACCTTTTCTGCGGGCCTGACCTTTGCTACGGGCCCCACCTTTTCTGCGGGTCTCCCTTTGCTCCCGACCTGATCTTTTTTCCCGGCTAAACCAATGCTCCCGATTAAACCTCTGCCCCCGGCCCGCCCTTTGCTTCCGGCCTGACCTTTTCTCCCGGCTAAACCTCTGCTCCCGGTTAAACCTCTGCCTCTAGCTCGCCTTGTGCTCCCGGCCTTATCTTTTCTCCCGGCTAAACCTCTGCGCCCGGTTAAACCTCTGCCCCCGGCCCGCCTTTTGCTCCCGGCCTGATCTTTTCTCCCGGGTAAACCTGGGATCCCGGTTAAACCTCTGCTTCCGGCCCGCCCTTTGCTCCCGGCCTGATGTCTTCTCCCGGCTAAACCTCTGCTCCCGGTTAAACCTCTCCCCCGGCCCGCCCTTTGCTCCCGGCTTGATCTTTCCTCCCGGCTAAAACTCTGCTCCCAGTTAAACCTCTGCCCCCGGCCCGCCATTTGCTCCCAGCCCCATCTTTTCTCCCGGCTAAACCTCTGCTCCTGGCCTGACCTGTGCTTCCGACCTGATGTTTTTCTTCCGGATTAACCTTTTCTGTGGGCCTGACCTTTGCTCCCGGCCCCACCTTTTCTCCGGGTCTCCCTTTGCTCCCGGCCTGATGTTTTTTCCCGGCTAAACCTCTGCTCCCAGTTAAACCTCTGCCCCCGGCCCGCCCTTTGCTCCCGGCCTGATCTTTTCTCCCGGCTAAACCTCTGCTCCCGGTTAAACCTCTGCCCCCGGCCCGCCCTTTGATCCCGGCCTGTTCTTTTCTCCCGGCTAAACCTCTGCTCCCGGTTAAACCTCTGCCCCCGGCACGCCCTTTGCTCCTGGCCCGATCTTTTCTCCCGGCTAAACCTCTGCTCCCGGTTAAACCTCTGCCGCCGGCCCGCCCTTTGCTCCCGGCCTGATCTTTTCTCCCGGCTAAACCTCTGCTCCCGGCCCAACCTCTGCTCCCGGTTAAAGCTCTGCCCCCGGCCCGCCCTTTGCTCCCGGCCTGATTTTTTCTCCCGGCTAAACCTCTGCTCCCAGTTAAACCTCTGCCCCCGGCCCGCCCTTTGCTCCCGGCCTGATCTTTTCTCCCGGCTAAACCTCTGCTCCCGGTTAAACCTCTGCCCCCGGCCCGCCCTTTGATCCCGGCCTGTTCTTTTCTCCCGGCTAAACCTCTGCTCCCGGTTAAACCTCTGCCCCCGGCATGCCCTTTGCTCCTGGCCTGATCTTTTCTCCCGGCTAAACCTCTGCACCCCGGTTAAACCTCTGCCGCCGGCCCGCCCTTTGCTCCCGGCCTGATCTTTTCTCCCGGCTAAACCTCTGCTCCCGGCCCAACCTCTGCTCCCGGTTAAAGCTCTACCCCCGGCCCGCCCTTTGCTCCCGGCCTGATTTTTTCTCCCGGCTAAACCTCTGCTCCCGGTTAAACCTCTGCCCCCGGCCCGCCCTTTGATCCCGGCCTGTTCTTTTCTCCCGGCTAAACCTCTGCTCCCGGTTAAACCTCTGCCCCCGGCACGCCCTTTGCTCCTGGCCCGATCTTTTCTCCCGGCTAAACCTCTGCTCCCGGTTAAACCTCTGCCGCTGGCCCGCCCTTTGCTCCCGGCTTGATCTTTTCTCCCGGCTAAACCTCTGCTCCCGGTTAAACCTCTGCCCCCGGCCCGCCCTTTGCTCCCGGCCTGATCTTTTCTCCTGGCAAAACCTCTGCCCCCGGCCCACCCTTTGCTCCCGGCCTGATGTTTTCTCCCGGCTAAACCTCTGCTCCTGGTTTACCCTCTGCTCCCGGCCCGCCCTTTGCTCCCGGCCTGATCTTTTCTCCCGGCTAAACCTCTGCTCCCGGCCTGACCTGTGCTCCAGACCTGACCTTTTTCATCTGGATTAACCTTTTCTGCGGGCCTGACCTTTGCTCCCGGCCCCACCTTTTCTCTGGGTCTCCCTTTGCTCCGGGCCTGATCTTTTTTCCCGGCCAAACCAATGCTCCCGGTTAAACCTCTGCCCCCGGCCCGCCCTTTGCTCCCTGCCTGATCTTTTCGCCCGGCTAAACCTCTGCTCCCATTTAAACCTCTTCCCCCGGCACTCCCTTTGCTCCCGGCCTGATCATTTCTCCCGGCTATACCTCTGCTCCTGGTTAAACCTCTGCCCCCAGCCCGCCCTTTTCTCCCGTCCTGATCATTTCTCCCGGCTAAACCTCGGCTCCTGGTTAAACCTTTGCCCCCGGCACTCCCTTTGCTCCCGGCCTGATCTTTTCTCCTGGCTAAACCTCTGCTCCCTGCCCGCCCTTTGCTCCCGGCCTGGTCTTTTTTCCTGGCTAAACCTCTGCCCGCGGCCTGACCTGTGCTCCAGACCTGACCTTTTTCTTGTGGATTAACCTTTTCTGCGGGCCTGACCTTTGCTCCCGGCCCCACCTTTTCTTCGGGTCTCCCTTTGCTCCCGGGTTGATCTTTTCTCCCAGCTAAACCTCTGCCCCCAGCCCGCCCTTTGCTCCCGGCCTGATCTTTTCTCCCGGCTAAACCTCTGCTCCCGGTTAAACCTCTGCCAAAGGCCCGCCCTTTGCTCCCGGCCTGATCATTTCTCCCGGCTAAACCTCTGCTCCCGGTTAAACCTCTGCCAACGGCCTGCCCTTTGCTCCCGGCCTGATCATTTCTCCCGGCTAAACCTCTGCTCCCGGTGAAACCTCTGCCCCCGGCCCGTCCTTTGCTCCCGGCCTGATCTTTTCTCCCGGCTAAACCTCTGCTCCCGGCCTGACCTGTGCTCCAGACCTGACATTTTTCTTCTGTATTAACCTTTTCTGCCGGCCTGACCTTTGCTCCCGGCCCCACCTTTTCTGCGGGTCTCCCTTTGCTCCCGGCCTGATCTTTTTTCCCGGCTAAACCAATGCTCCCGGTTAAACCTCTGCCGCCGGCCTGCCCTTTGCTCCCTGCCTGATCTTTTCTCCCGGCTAAACCTCTGCTCCCAGTTAAACCTCTTCCCCCGGCACTCCCTTTGCTCCCGGCCTGATCATTTCTCCCGGCTAAACCTCTGCTCCTGGTTAAACCTCGGCCCCCGGCCCGCCCTTTGCTCCCGGCCTGATCATTTCTCCCGGCTAAACCTCGGCTTCTGGTTAAACCTTTGCCCCCGGCACTCCCTTTGCTCCCGGCCTGATCTTTTCTCCCGGCTAAACCTCTGCCCCCGGCCCGCCCTTTGCTCCCCGCCTGATCTTTTCTCCCGGCTAAATCTCTGCTCCCGGTTAAACCTCTGCCCCCGGCCCGCCCTTTGCTCCCGGCCTGATCTTTTTTCCCGGCTAAACCTCTGCTCCCGGTTAAACCTCTGCTCCCGGCCCGCCCTTTGCTCCCGGCCTGATCTCTTCTCCCGGCTAAACCTCTGTTCCCGGTTAAACCTCTGCCCCCGGCCCGCCCTTTGCTCCCGGCTTTATCTTTTCTCCCGGCTAAACCTCTGCTCCTGGTTAAACGTCTGCCCCCGGCCCGCCATTTGCTCCCAGCCCCATCTTTTCTCCCGGCTAAACCTCTGCTCCCAGCCTGACCTGTGCTCCTGACCTTACCTTTTTCTTCCGGATTAACCTTTTCAGCGGGCCTGACCTTTGCTCCCGGCCCGCCCATTGCTCCCGGCCTGGTCTTTTCTCCCGGTTAAACCTCTGCCCCGGTACCGCCCTTTGTTTCAGACCGGATCTTTTCTCCTGGCTAAACCTCTGCCCCCGGCCCGCCCTTTGCTCCCGGCCTGATCCTTTCTTCTGGCCTGATATTTTCTCCCGGCTAAATCTCTGCCCCCGGCCCGCCCTCTGCTCCCGGCTTGATGTTTTCTCCCGGCTAAACCTCTGCTCTCGGACAAACCTCTGCCCCCGGCCCGCCCTTTGCTTCCGACCGGATCTCTTCTCCCGGACAAACCTCTGCTCCCGGCCTGACTTGTGCTCCCGACCTGACCTTTTTCTTCTGGATTAACCTTTTCTGCGCATCTGACCTTTGCTCCCGCCCTGACCCTTTCTCCCGGCCCCACCTTTTCTCCCGGCCTCACCTTTTCTCCCGGCCAAACTTCTGCTCCCGGCCTGATCTTTTCTCCCGGCTAAACCTCTGCTCCCGGTTGAACCTCTGCCCCTGGCCCGCCCTTTGCTCCTGGCATGATCTCTTCTCCAGGCTAAATCTCTGCTCCCGGTTAAACCTCTGCCCCCGGCCCGCCCTTTGCTCCCGGTCTGATCTTTTCTCCCGGCTAAACCTCTGCTCCCGCCCGGCCCTTTGCTCCCGGCCTGATCTTTTCTCCTGGCTAAACCTCTGCCCCCGGCCCGCCCTTTGCTCCCGGCCTGATCTTTTCTCCCGGCTAAACCTCTGCTCCCGGCCCGCCCTTTGCTCCCGGCCTGGTCTTTTCTCCTGGCTAAACCTCTGCCCGCGGCCTGACCTGTGCTCCAGACCTGACCTATTTCTTCTGTATTAACCTTTTCTGCGGCCTGACCTTTGCTCCCGGCCCCACCTTTTCTGCGGGTCTCCCTTTGCTCCCGGCCTGATCTTTTTTCCCGGCTAAACCAATGCTCCCGATTAAACCTTTGCCCCCGGCCCGCCCTTTGCTCCCGGCCGGATCTTTTCTCCGGGCTAAACCTCTGCTCCCGGTTAAACCTCTGCCGCCGGCCCGCCCTTTGCTCCCGGCCTGATCTTTTCTCCCGGCTAAACCTCTGCTCCCGGTTAAACCTCTGCCCCCGGCACTCCCTTTGGTCCCGGCCTGATCTTTTCTCCCGGCTAAACCTCTGCTCCCGGCCCAACCTCTGCTCCCGGTTTACCCTCTGCTCCCGGCCCGCCCTTTGCTCCCAGCCCCATCTTTTCTCCCGGCTAAACCTCTGCTCCTGGCCTGACCTGTGCTTCCGACCTGATCTTTTTCTTCCGGATTAACCTTTTCTGCGGGCCTGACCTTTGCTCCCGGCTCCACCTTTTCTGCGGGTCCCCCTTTGCTCCCGGCCTGATCTTTTCTCCCGGCTAAACCTCTGCTCCCGGTTAAACCTCTGCCCCCGGCCCGCCCTTTGCTCCCGGCCTGATCTTTTCTCCCGGCTAAACCTCTGCTCCCGGTTAAACCTCTGCCCCCGGCCCGCCTTTTGCTCCCGGCCTGATCTTTTCTCCCGACTAAACCTCTGCTCCCGGTTAAACCTCTCCCCCGGCCCGCCCTTTGCTCCCGGCTTGATCTTTCCTCCCGGCTAAACCTCTGCTCCCAGTTAAACCTCTGCCCCCGGCCCGCCATTTGCTCCCAGCCCCATCTTTTCTCCCGGCTAAACCTCTGCTCCTGGCCGGACTTGTGCATCTGACCTGATCTTTTTCTTCCGGATTAACCTTTTCTGCGGGCCTGACCTTTGCTCCCGGCCCCACCTTTTCTGCGGGTCTCCCTTTGCTCCCGGCCTGATCTTTTTTCCCGGGTAAACCTTTCCTCCCGGCCCGCACTTTGCTCCCGGCCTGATATTTTCCTCCGGCCTGACCTCTGCCCCCGGCCCGCCCTTTCCTCCCGGCCTGATCTTTTCTCCCAGCCCCATATTTTCTCCTGGCCAAACCTCTGCCCCCGGCCCGCCCTTTGCTCCCGGCCTGATGTTTTCTCCCGGCCTGACCTGTGCCCCCGGCCCGCCCTTTGCTCCCGGCCTGAGGTTTTCACCCAGGTAAATCTCTGCTCCCGGCCCACCCTTTTCTCTGGGCCTGATGTTTTCTCCCGGCCTGACCTCTGCCCCCGGCCCGCCCTTTGCTCCCGGCCCCATCTTTTCTCCCGGCCTGATGTTTTCTCCCGGCCTGACCTCTGCCCCCGGTCCGCCCTTTGCTTCCGACCGGATCTTTTCTCCCCGCTAAACCTGTGCCCCCGGTCCGCCCTTTGCTCCCGGCCTGATCGCTTCTCCCGGCTAAACCTCTGCTCCTGGCCCGCCCTTTGCTTCCGGCCTGATGTTTTCTCCCGGCTAAATATCTGGTCCCGGTTAAACCTTTGGCCACGGCCCGCCGTTTGCTCCCGGACCCATCTTTTCTCCCGGCTAAACCTCTACTCCCGCTTAAACCTCTGCCCCCGGCCCGATCTTTTATCCTGGCCAAACTTCTGCTCCCGGTTAAACCTCTGCTCCCGGCCCGCCCTTTGCTCCCGGCCTGATCTTTTCTCCCGGCTAAACCTCTGCTCCCAGCCCATCCTCTGCTCCCGGTTAAACCTCTGATCCCGGCCCGCACTTTGCTCCCGGCCTGATCTTTTGTCTCGGCTAAACCACTGCTCCCGGTTAAACCTCTGCCCCCGGCCCGCCCTTTGCTCCCGGTCTGATCTTTTCTCCCGGCCTGACCTCTGCCCCCGGCCCGCCCTTTGCTCCCAACCCCATCTTTTCTCCCGGCTAAACCTCTGCTCCTGGCCTGACCTGTGCTTCCGACCTGATCTTTTTCTTCCGGATTAACCTTTTCTGCGGGCCTGACCTTTGCTCCCGGCTCCACATTTTCTGCGGGTCCCCCTTTGCTCCCGGCCTGACCTCTGCCCCCGGCCCGCCCTTTGCTCCCGACCTGATGTTTTCTTCCGGGTAAACCTCTGCTCCCGGTGAAACCTCTGCCCCCGGCCCGCCCTTTCCTCCCGGCCTGACCTTTTCTCCCAGCCCCATATTTTCTCCTGGCCAAACCTCTGCCCCCGGCCCGCCCTTTGCTCCCGGCCTGACCTTTTCTCCCTGCCTGACCTTTTCTCCCGGCCTGACCTCTGCCCCCGGCCCGCCCTTTGCTCCCGGCCTGATCTTTTCTCCCGACTAAACCTCTGCCCCCGGCCCGCCCTTTGCTCCCGGCCTGATCTTTTCTCCCGGCTAAACCTCTGCTCCTGGCCTGACCTGTGCTTCCGACCTGATCTTTTTCTTCCGGATCAATCTTTTCTGCGGGCCTGACCTTTGCTCCCGGCCCCACCTTTTCTGCGGGCCTGCCCTTTGCTCCCGGCCTGATCTTTTCTCCCGGCCAAACCTGTGCCCCCGGTTAAACCTCTGCCCCCGGCCCGCCCTTTGCTCCCGGCCTGATCTTTTCTCCCGGCTAAACCACTGCTCCCGGTTAAACCTCTGCCCCGGTCCCGCCCTTTGCTTTCGGCCTGATCTCTTCTCCCGGCTAAACCTCTGCTCCCGGTTTAACCTCTGCCCCGGCCCGCCCTTTGCACCCGGCCTGATGTTTTCTCCCGGCTAAACCTCTGATCCCGGCCCGCCCTTTGCTTCCGACCGGATCTTTTCTCCCGGACAAACCTCTGCTCCCGGCCGGACTTGTGCTCCCGACCTGACCTTTTTCTTCTGGATTAACCTTTTCTGCGCGTCTGACCTTTGCTCCCGCCCTGACTTTTTCTCCCGGCCCCACCTTTTCTCCCTGCCAAACCTCTGCTCCCGGCCTGATCTTTTCTTCCGGCTAAACCTCTGCTCCCGGTTAAACCTCTGCCCCCGGCCCACCCTTTGCTCCCGGCCTGATCTTTTCTCCCGGCTAAACCTCTGCTCCCGGTTAAACCTCTGCCCCCGGCACTCCCTTTGCTTTCGGCCTGATCTCTTCTCCCGGCTAAAACTCTGCTCCCGGTTTAACCTCTGCCCCGGCCCGCCCTTTGCTCCCGGCCTGATGTTTTCTCCCGGCTAAACCTCTGATCCCGGCCCGCCCTTTGCTTCCGACCGGATCTTTTCTCCCGGACAAACCTCTGCTCCCGGCCTGACTTGTGCTCCCGACCTGACCTTTTTCTTCTGGATTAACCTTTTCTGCACGTCTGACCTTTGCTCCCGCCCTGACTTTTTCTCCCGGCCCCACCTTTTCTCCCTGCCAAACCTCTGCTCCCGGCCTGATCTTTTCTTCTGGCTAAACCTCTGCTCCCGGTTAAACCTCTGCCCCCGGCCCGCCCTTTGCTCCCGGCCTGATCCTTTCTTCCGGCCTGATGTCTTCTCCCGGCTAAATCTCTGCCCCCGGTCCGCCCTCTGCTCCCCGCCTGATGTTTTCTCCCGGCTAAACCTCTGCCCCCGGCCCGCCCTTTGCTCCCGCCCTGACTTTTTCTCCCGGCCCCACCTTTTCTCCCTGCCAAACCTCTGCTCCCGGCCTGATCTTTTCTTCTGGCTAAACCTCTGCTCCCGCTTAAACCTCTGCCCCCGGCCCGCCCTTTGCTCCCGGCCTGATGTTTTTCTTCTGGCCTGATCTTTTCTCAAGGCCAAAACTTTTCCTCCGGCCTGAACTTTTTCTTCCGGCCTGAACTTTTCGGCGGGTCTGGGCTCAGCTCCCGGCGTGATCTTTCCCCCCGCCCCATCTTTTCTCCTGGCTAAACCTCTGCTCCCGGTTAAATCTCTGCCCCCGGCCCGCCCTTTGCTCCAGGCCTGATCTTTTCTCCCGGCTAAACCTCTGCTCACGGTAAAACCTCTGCTCCCGGCCTGCCCTTTGCTCCCGGCCTGATCTTTTCTTCCGGCTAAACCTCTGGCCGAGGCCTTACCTGTGCTCCAGACCTGACCTTTTTCTTCTGGATTACCTTTTCTGCGGGCCTGACTTTTGCTCCCGGCCCCACCTTTTCTGCGGGTCTCCATTTGCCCCCGGCCAGATCTTTTTTCCCGGCTAAACCAATGCTCCCGGTTAAACCTCTGCCCCCGGCCGGCCATTTGCTCCCGGCCTGATCTTTTCTCCCGGCTAAACCTCAGCTCCCGGTTAAACCTCTGCCCCCGGCCCGCCCTTTGCTCCCGGCCTGATCTTTTCTTCCGGCTAAACCTCTGGCCGAGGAATTACCTGTGCTCCAGATCTGACGTTTTTCTTCTGGATTAACCTTTTCTGCGGGCCTGACCTTTGCTCCCGGCCCCACCTTTTCTGCGGGTCTCCCTTTGCTCCCGGCCTGATCTTTTTTCCCGGCTAAACCAATGCTCCCGGTTAAACCTCTGCCCCCGGGCCGCCCTTTGCTCCCGGCCTGATCTTTTCTCCCGGCTAAACCTCTGCTCCCGGTTAAACCTCTGCCGCCGGCCCGCCCTTTGCTCCCGGCCTGATCTTTTTTCCCGGCTAAACCTCAGCTCACGGTTAAACCTCTGCCCCCGGCCCGCCCTTTGCTCCCGGCCTTATCTTTTCTCCCGGCTAAACCTCTGCCCCCGGCCCACCCTTTGCTCCCGGCCTGATCTTTTCTCCCGGCTAAACCTCTGCTCCCGCTTAAAACTCTGCCCCCGGCCCCCCCTTTGCTCCCGGCCTGATCTTTTCTTCCGGCTACACCTCTGGCCGTGGCCTTACCCCTGCTCCAGACCTGACCTTTTTCTTCTGAATTAACCTTTTCTGCGGGCCTGACATTTGCTCCCGGCCCCACCTTTTCTGCGGGTCTCCCTTTGCTCCCGGCCTGATCTTTTCTCCCGGCCAAACCTTTTCCTCCGGCCTGACCTTTTTCTTCCGGCCTGAACTTTTCGGCGGGTCTGGGCTCTGCTCCCGGCGCGATCTTTGCTCCCGGCCCCATCTTTTCTCCTGGCTAAACCTCTGCTCCCGGTTAAATCTCTGCCCCCGGCCCGCCCTTTGCTCCCGGCCTGATCTTTTCTCCCGGCTAAACCTCTCCTCCCGGCCTGCCCTTTGCTCCCGCTCTGACCTTTTCTCCCGGCTAAACCTCTGCTCCGGGTGAACCTCTGCCCCCGCCCCGCCCTTTGCTCCCGGCCTGATCTTTTCTCCCGGCTAAACCACTGCTCCCGAGTAAACCTCTGCCCCCGGCCCGCCCTTTGCTCCCGGCCTGATCTTTTCTCCCAGCTAAACCTCTGCTCCCGGTGAAACCTTTACGCCCATCCCGCAATTTGCTCACAGCCCCATCTTTTCTCCTGGCTAAACCTCTGCTCCTGGCCCGACCTGTGCTTCCGACCTGATCTTTTTCTTCCGGATTTACCTTTTCTGCGGGCCTGACCTTTGCTCCCGGCCCCACCTTTTCTGCGGGTCTCCCTTTGCTCCCGGCCTGATCTTTTTTCCCGGCTAAACCACTGCTCCCGGTTAAACCTCTGCCCCCGGCCCGCCCTTTGCTCCCGGCCTGATCTTTTCTCCCGGCTAAACCTCTGCTCCCGGTTAACCCTCTGCTCCCGGCCCGCCCTTTGCTCCCGGCCTGATCTTTTCTTCCGGCTAAACCTCTGGCCGAGAACTTACCTCTGCTCCAGACCTGACCTTTTTCTTCTGGATTAACCTTTTCTGCGGGCCTGACCTTTGCTCCCAGCCCCACCTTTTCTGCGGGTCTCCCTTTGCTCCCGGCCTGATCTTTTCTCCCGGCTAAACCTCTCCTCCCGGCCTGCCCTTTGCTCCCGCCCTGATCTTTTCTCCCTGCTAAACCACTGCTCCCGGGTAAACCTCTTCCCCCGGCCCGCCCTTTGCTCCCAGCCTGATCTTTTCTCCCGGCTAAACCGCTGCTCCGGGTTAAACCTCTACTACCGGCCCGCCCTTTGCTCCCGGCCTGATCTCTTCTCCCGGCTAAACCTCTGCTCCCGGTTAAACCGCTGCCCCCGGCCTGCCCTTTGCTCCCGGCTTTATCTTTTCTTCCGGCTAAACCTCTACCACTGGTTAAACGTCTGCCCCCGGCCCGCCATTTGCTCCCAGCCCCATCTTTTCTCCCGGCTAAACCTCTGCTCCTGGCCTGACCTGTGCTTCCGACCTGATCTTTTTCTTCCCGATTAACCTTTTCTGCGGGCCTGACCTTTGCTCCCGGCTCCACCTTTTCTGTGGGTCCCCCTTTGCTCCCGGCCTGATCTTTTCTCCCGGCTAAACCTCTGCTCCCGGTTAAACCTCTGCCCCCGGCCCGCCCTTTGCTCCGGGCCTGATCTTTTCTCCCGGCTAAACCTCTGCTCCCGGTTAAACCTCTGCCCCCGGCCCGCCCTTTGCTCCCGGCCTTATCTTTTCTCCCGGCTAAACCTCTGCCCCCGGCTCACCCTTTGCTCCTGGCCTGATCTTTTTTCCCGGCTAAACCTCTGCTCCCGCTTAAACCTCTGCCCCCGGCCCGCCCTTTGCTCCCGGCCTGATCTTTTCTTCCGGCTACACCTCTGGCCGTTGCCTTACCTCTGCTCCAAACCTGACCTTTTTCTTCTGGATTAACCTTTTCTGCGGGCCTGACCTTTGCTCCCGGCCCCACCTTTTCTGCGGATCTCCCTTTGCTCCCGGCCTGATCTTTTCTCCCGGCTAAACCACTGCTCCCGGTTAAACCTCTGCCCAAGGCCCGCCCTTTGCTCCCTGCCTAATCTTTTCTCCCGGTTAAACCTCTGCTCCCGGCCCGCCCTTTGCTCCCGGCCTGGTCTTTTCTCCTGGCTAAACCTCTGCCCGCAGCCTGACCTGTGCACCAGACCTGACCTTTTTCTTCTGCATTAACCTTTTCTGCGGCCTGACCTTTGCTCCCGGCCCCACCTTTTCTGCGGGTCTCCCTTTGCTCCCGGCCTGATCTTTTTTCCCGGCTAAACCAATGCTCCCGGTTAAACCTCTGCCCCCGGCCCGCCCTTTGCTCCCGGCCTGATCTTTCCTCCCGGCTAAACCTCTGCTCCCGGTTAAACCTCTGCCCCCGGCACTCGCTTTGCTCCCGGCCTGATCTTTTCTCCCAGCTAAACCTCTGCTCCCGGCCCAACCTCTGCTCCCGGTTAAACCTCTGCCGCCGGCCCGCCCTTTGCTCCCGGCCTGATCTTTTCTCCCGGCTAAACCTCTGCTCCCGGTTAAACCTCTGCCCCCGGCCCGCCCTTTGCTCCCGGCCTGATCTTTTCTCCTGGCTAAACCTCTGCCCCCGGCCCACCCTTTGCTGCCGGCCTGATCTTTTCTCCCGGCTAAACCTCTGCTCCCGGTTAAACCTCTGCCCCCGGCCCGCCCTTTGTTCCCGGCCTGATCTTTTCTCCCGGCTAAACCTCTGCTCCCGGTTAAACCTCTGCCGCTGGCCCGCCCTTTGCTCCCAGCCTGATCTTTTCTCCTGGCTAAACCTCTGCCCCCGGCCCAACCTTTGCTCCCGGCCTGATCTTTTTTCCCGGCTAAACCTCTGCTCCCGGTTAGCCCTCTGCTCCCGGCCCGCCCTTTGCTCCCGGTCTGATCATTTCTTCCGGCTAAACCTCTGGCCGAGGCCTTACCTGTGCTCCAGACCTGACGTTTTTCTTCTGGATTAACCTTTTCTGCGGGCCTGACCTTTGCTCCCGGCCCCACCTTTTCTACGGGTCTCCCTTTGCTCCCGGCCTGATCTTTTCTCCCGGCTAAAACTCTGCTCCTGGCCTGACCTGTGCTTCCGACCTGATCTTTTTCTTCCGGATTAACCTTGTCTGCGGGCCTGTCCTTTGCTCCCGGCCCCACCTTTTCTGCGGGTCTCCCTTTGCTCCCGGCCTGATCTTTTCTCCCGGCTAAACCTCTGCTCCCGGTTAAACCTCTGCCCCCGGCCCGCCCTTTGATCCCGGCCTGATCTTTTCTCCTGGCTAAACCTCTGCTCCCGCTTAAACCTCTGCCCCCGGCCCGCCCTTTGCTCCCGGCCTGATCTTTTCTCCCGGCTAAACTTCTGCTCCCGGTTAAACCTCTGCCCCCGGCCCGCCCTTTGCTCCCGGGCTGATATTTTCTCCCGGCTAAACCTCTGCTCCCGGTTAAACCTCTGCCACCGGCCCGCCCATTGCTCCTGGCCTGATCTTTTCTCACGGCTAAACCTCTGCTCCCGGTTAAACCTCTGCCCCCGGCCCGCCCTTTGCTCCCGGCCTGATCTTTTCTCCCGGCTATACCTCTGCTCCCGGTTAAACCTCTGCCCCCGGCCCGCCATTTGCTCCTGGCCTGATCTTTTCTCCTCGGCTCTGGCCCTCCCCCTCAGGCCTGGCTGCCGCCACCCCGTTTTGGCTGCCGGCCTCCCCGGGCCAGCCCCCCCGACTCCCCCTGGGCTCCAGCCCTCCTCCCCTTGCCCCGCCCGGCTCGTTTTGGCCCCTGCCCTCCCCGGGCACCCTCTCCTCCCCTGGGTCGGTCCCCAGCTCGCCCCACCTTTTCTCCCCGTCGGTCCTGAGCTCCCGGCCGGAACTTTTCTGCGCGTCTGACCTTTGCTCCCGCCCTGCCCTTTGCTCCAGGCCCCACCTTTTCTCCCGGCCAAACCTCTGCTCCCAGCCTGACCTTTTCTCTCAGCTAAACCTTTTCGGCGGGTCTGACCTTTGCTCCCGGCCCCACCTTTTCGGCGGGTCTGCCCTTTGCTCCCGGCCTGATCTTTTCTCCCGGCCAAACCTCTGCTCCCGGCTAAACCTCTGCTCCCGGCCCGACATTTGCCCCCGGCCTGACCATTTCTGCGTGTCTGGCGTTTGCTCCCGGCCCCACCTTTGCTGCCGGCCAAACCTCTGCTCCCGGCTAAACCTTGGCTCCCGGCCCCACCTTTGCTCCCGGCCTAATCTTTCCTCCCGGCTAAACCTCTGCTCCCAGCCTGACCTGTGCTGCTGACCTGACCATTTCTTCCGGCCCAACCTTTTCTGCGGGTCTGACCTTTGCTCCCGGCCCCACCTTTCCTCCCGGCCAAACCTCTGCTCCTGGCTAAACCTCGGTTCCCGGCCCAACATTTGCACCCGGCCTGATCTTTTCTCCCGGCCAAACCTCTGTTCCCGGCCTGCCCTTTGCTCCCGGCGCGACCTTTGCTCCCCGCCCCACCTTTTCTCCCGGCCAAACCTCTGCTCCAGGCCAAACCTCTGCTCCCGGCCCAACCTTTGCTCCCTGCCTAATCTTTCCTCCCGGCTAAACCTCTGTTCCCGGCCTGACCTGTGTTCCCGACCTGACCTTTTTCTTCCTGATTAACCTTTTCTGCGGGCCTCACCTTTGCTCCCGGCCCCACCTTTGCTACCAGCCAAACCTCCGCTCCCGGCCTGACCTTTTCTCTCAGCTAAACCTCTTCTGCGGGTCTGCCCTTTGCTACCGGCCTGATCTTTCCTCCCGTCCAAACCTCTGCTCCCGGCTAAAGCTGTGCTCCCGGCCCGACCTTTACTCCCGGTCTGATCTGTTCTCCCGGCCAAACACCTGTTCCCGGCCAAACCTCTACTCCTGGCCAAAACTCTGCTCCCGACCTGACCTTTTCTCTCAGCTAAACCTCTTCTGCGGGTCTACCTTTGCTCCCGGCCTGATCTTTCCTCCCGTCCAAACCTCTGCTCCCGGCTAAACCTGTGCTCCCGGCCTGATCTTTTCTCCCGGGCAAACCTCTGCTCCCGGTTTACCCTCTGCCCCCGGCCCGCCCTTTGCTCCCGGCCTGATCTTTTCTCCCGGCTAAACCTCTGCTCCCGGTTAAACCTCTGCCACCGGCCCGCCCTTTGCTCCCGGCCTGATATTTTCTCCTGGCTAAACCTCTGCTCCCGGTTAAACCTCTGTCCCGGCCCGCCCTTTGCTCCCGGCCTGTTCTTTTCTCCCGGCTAAAACTCTGCTCCCGTTTAAACCTCTGCCGCCGGCCCGCCCTTTGCTCCCGGCCTGATCTTTTTCCCCGGCTAAACCTCAGCTCCCGGTTAAACCTCTGCCCCCGGCCGGCCCTTTGCTCCCGGCCTTATCTTTGCTCCCGGCTAAACCTCTGCCCCCGGCCCACCCTTTGTTCCCGGCCTGATCTTTTCTCCCGGCTAAACCTCTGCTCCCGTTTAAACCTCTGCCCCCGGCCTGCCCTTTACTCCCGGCCTGATCTTTTCTTCCGGCTACACCTCTGGCCGTGGCCTTACCTCTGCTCCAGACCTGACCTTTTTCTTCTGGATTAACCTTTTCTGCGGGCCTGACCTTTGCTCCCGGCCCCACCTTTTCTGCGAGTCTCCCTTTCCTCCCGGCCTGATCTTTTCTCCCGGCTAAACCTCTCCTCCCGGCCCGCCCTTTGCTCCCAGCCTGATCTTTTGTCCCGGCTAAACCTCTGCTCCGGTTGAAACCTCTGCCCCCGCCCCGCCCTTTGCTCCTGGCCTGATATTTTCTCCCGGTTAAACCACTGCTCCCGGGTAAACCTCTGCCCCCGGCCCGCCCTTTGCTCCCGGCCTGATCTTTTCTCCCGGCTAAACCTCTGCTCCCGGTGAAACCTCTACCCCCGGCCCACCGTTTGCTCCCAGCCCCACCTTTTCTCCCGGCTAAACCTCTGCTCCTGGCCTGACCTGTGCTTCCGACCTGATCTTTTTCTTCCGGATTAACCTTTTCTGCGGGCCTGACCTTTGCTCCCGGCACCACCTTTTCTGCGGGTCTCCCTTTGCTCCCGGCCTGATCTTTTTTCCCGGCTAAACCTCTGCTCCCCGTTAAACCTCTGCCCCCGGCCCGCCCTTTGCTCCCGGCCTGATCTTTTCTCCCTGCTAAACCTCTGCTCCCGGTTAAACCTCTGCCTCCGGCCCGCCCTTTGCTCCCGGCCTGATCTTTTCTCCTGGCTAAACCTCTGCCCCCTGCCCACCCTTTGCTCCCGGCCTGATCTTTTCTCCCGGCTAAACCTCTGCTCCTGGTTAACCCTCTGCTCCCGGCCCACCCTTTGCTCCCGGCCTGATCTTTTCTTCCGGCTAAACCTCTGGCCGAGGCCTTACCTGTGCTCCAGACCTGACCTTTTTCTTCTGGATTACCCTTTTCTGCGGGCCTGACATTTGCTCCCGCCCCACCTTTTCTACGGGTCTCCCTTTGCTCCCGGCCTGATCTTTTCTCCCGGTTAAACCTCTGCCCCCGGCCCGCCCTTTGCTCCCGGCCTGATCTTTTCTCCCGGCTAAACCTCTGCTCCCGGTGAAACCTCTGCCCCCGGCCGCCCCTTTGCTCCTGGCCTGATCATTTCTCCCGGCTAAACCTCTGCTCCCGGCCTGACATGTGCTCCAGACCTGACATTTTTCTTCTGTATTAACCTTTTCTGCGGGCCTGAACTTTGCTCCCGACCCCACCTTTTCTGCGGGTCTCCCTTTGCTCCCGGCCTGATCTTTTTTCCCGGCTAAACCAATGCTCCCGGTTAAACCTCTGCCGCCGCCCTGCCCTTTGCTCCCTGCCTGATCTTTTCTCTCGGCTAAACCTCTGCTCCCGGTTAAACCTCTGCTCCTGCCCGCCCTTTGCTCCCGGCCTGATCTCTTCTCCCGGCTAAACCTTTGTTCCCGGTTAAACCTCTGCCCCCGGCCCGCCCTTTGCTCCCGGCTTGATCTTTTCTCCCGGCTAAACCTCTGCTCCCGGTTAAACGTCTGCCCCCGGCCCGCCATTTGCTCCCAGCCCCATCTTTTCTCCCGGCTAAACCTCTGCTCCCAGCCTGACCTGTGCTCCCGACCTGACCTTTTCTTCCGGCCTAAACTTTTCTGCGGGTCTGACTTTTCTTCCGCCCTAACCTTTTGTGCGGGTCTAACCTCTGCTCCTGGCCTGAACTGTGCTCCCGACCTTACCTTTTTCTTCCGGATTAACCTTTTCAGTGGGCCTGACCTTTGCTCCCGGCCCGCCCTTTGCTCCCGGCCTGGTCTTTTCTCCCGGTTAAACCTCTGCCCCCGGCCCACCCTTTGCTCCAGGCCTGATCCTTTCTTCCGGCCTGATGTTTTCTCCCGGCTAAATCTCTGCCCCCGGCCCGCCCTCTGCTCCCGGCCTGATGTTTTCTCCCGGCTAAACCTCTGCTCCCGGACAAACCTCTGCCCCCTGCCCGCCCTTTGCTTCCGACCGGATCTTTTCTCCCAGACAAACCTCTGCTCCCGGCCTGACTTGTGCTCCCGACCTGACCTTTTTCTTCTGGATTAACCTATTCTGCGCGTCTGACCTTTGCTCCCGCCCTGACCTTCTCTCCCGGCCCCACCTTTTCTCCCGGCCCCACCTTTTCTCCCGGCCAAACTTCTGCTCCCGGCCTGATCTTTTCTCCCGGCTAAACCTCTGCTCCCGGTTGAACCTCTGCCCCTGGCCCGCCCTTTGCTCCAGGCCTGATCTCTTCTCCCGGCTAAACCTCTGCTCCCGGTTAAACCTCTGCTCCTGCCCGCCCTTTGCTCCCGGCCTGATCTCTTCTCCCGGCTAAACCTTTGTTCCCGGTTAAACCTCTGCCCCCGGCCCGCCCTTTGCTCCCGGCTTGATCTTTTCTCCCGGCTAAACCTCTGCTCCCGGTTAAACGTCTGCCCCCGGCCCGCCATTTGCTCCCAGCCCCATCTTTTCTCCCGGCTAAACCTCTGCTCCCAGCCTGACCTGTGCTCCCGACCTGACCTTTTCTTCCGGCCTAAACTTTTCTGCGGGTCTGACTTTTCTTCCGCCCTAACCTTTTGTGCGGGTCTAACCTCTGCTCCTGGCCTGAACTGTGCTCCCGACCTTACCTTTTTCTTCCGGATTAACCTTTTCAGTGGGCCTGACCTTTGCTCCCGGCCCGCCCTTTGCTCCCGGCCTGGTCTTTTCTCCCGGTTAAACCTCTGCCCCCGGCCCACCCTTGGCTCCCGGCCTGATCCTTTCTTCCGGCCTGATGTTTTCTCCCGGCTAAATCTCTGCCCCCGGCCTGCCCTCTGCTCCCGGCCTGATGTTTTCTCCCGGCTAAACCTCTGCTCCCGGACAAACCTCTGCCCCCTGCCCGCCCTTTGCTTCCGACCGGATCTTTTCTCCCAGACAAACCTCTGCTCCCGGCCTGACTTGTGCTCCCGACCTGACCTTTTTCTTCTGGATTAACCTATTCTGCGCGTCTGACCTTTGCTCCCGCCCTGACCTTCTCTCCCGGCCCCACCTTTTCTCCCGGCCCCACCTTTTCTCCCGGCCAAACTTCTGCTCCCGGCCTGATCTTTTCTCCCGGCTAAACCTCTGCTCCCGGTTGAACCTCTGCCCCTGGCCCGCCCTTTGCTCCAGGCCTGATCTCTTCTCCCGGCTAAACCTCTGCTCCCGGTTAAACCTCTGCCCCCGGACCGCCCTTTGCTCCCGGCCTGATCTTTTCTTCTGGCCTGATGTTTTCTCCCGGCTAAATCTCTGGCCCCGGCCCGCCCTTTGCTCCCGGCCTGGTTTTTTCTCCTGGCCAAACCTCTGCTCGCGGCCAGACCTTTTCCTCCGCCCGACCTTTTTCTTCCGGCCTGACCTTTTGGGCGGGTCTGGCCTCTGCTCCCGGCGCGACCTTTGCTCCCGGCCTGGTCTCTTCTCCCGGCTAAATCTCTGCTCCCGGTTAAACCTCTGCCCCCGGCCCGCCCTTTGCTTCCGACGTGATGTTTTCTCCTGGCTAAACCTCTGCTCCCGGTTAAACCTCTGCCCCCGGCACGCCCTTTGCTCCCTGCCCCATCTTTCTCCCGTCTAAACCTCTGCTCCCGTTTAAACCTCTGCCCTCGGCCCGCCCTTTGCTCCCGGCCTGATCTTTTCTCCCGGTGAAACCTCTGCCCCCGCCCCGCCCTTTGCTCCCGGCCTGATCTTTTCTTCCGGCCTGATGTTTTCTCCCGGCTAAATCTCTGCCCCTGGCCCGCCCTCTGCTCCCGGCCTGATGTTTTCTCCCGGCTAAACCTCTGCCCGCAGCCTGACCTGTGCTCCAGACCTGACCTTTTTATTCTGGATTAACCTTTCCTGCGGGCCTGACCTTGGCTCTCGGCCCCACCTTTTCTGCGGGTCTCCCTTTGCTCCCGGCCTGATCTTTTCTCCCGGCTAAACCTCTGCTCCCGGTTAAACCTCTGACCCCGGCCCGCCCTTTGCTCCCGGCCTGATCTTTTCTCCCGGCTAAACCTCTGCTCCCGGTTAAACCTCTGCCGCCGGCCCGCCCTTTGCTCCCGGCCTGATGTTTTCTCCTGGCTAAACCTCTGCCCCTGGCCCGCCCTTTGCTCCCGGCCTGATGTTTTCTCCTGGCTAAACCTCTGCCCCCGGCCCGCCATTTGCTCCCAGCTCCATCTTTTCTCCCGGCTAAACCTCTGCTCCCGGTTAAATCTCTGCCCCCGGTCAGCCCTTTGCTTCCGACCGGATCTTTTCTCCCCACTAAACCTCTGCCCAAGGCCCGCCCTTTGCTCCTGGCCTGATCTTTTCTTCCGGGAAACCTCTGGTCCGGGTTAAACCTCTGCCCCCGGCCCGCCCTTTGCGCCCGGCCTGATCTTTTCTCCCGGTTAAACCTCTGCTCCCGGTTAAACCTCTGCCTCCGGCCCGCCCTTTGCTCCCGGCCCCATCTTTTTTCCCGGCTAAACCAATGCTCCCGGTTAAACGTCTGCCCCCGGCCCGCCCTTTGCTCCCGGCCTGATCTTTTCTCCCGGCTAAACCTCTGCTCTCGGTTAAACCTCTGCTCCCGGCCCGCCCTTTGCTCCCGGCCTGATCTTGTCTCCCAGCTAAAACTCTGCTCCCGTTTAAACCTCTGCCCCTGACCCACACTTTGCTCCCGGCCTGATCTTTTCTCCCGGCTAAACCTCTTTTCCGGGTGAAACCTCTGCCCCCGCCCCGCCCTTTGCTCCCGGCCTGATCTTTTCTCCCGGCTAAACCTCTCCTCCCGGCCCGCCCTTTGCTCCCAGCCTGATCTTTTGTCCCGGCTAAACCTCTGCTCCGGTTGAAACCTCTGCCCCCGGCCCGCCCTTTGCTCCCGGCCTGATCTTTTCTCCTGGCTAAACCTCTGCTCCCGGTTAAACCTCTGCCTCCGGCCCGCCCTTTGCTCCCGGCCTGATCTTTTCTCCTGGCTAAACCTCTGCCCCCGGCCCACCCTTTGCTCCCGGCCTGATCTTTTCTCCCGGCTAAACCTCTGCTCCTGGTTAACCCTCTGCTCCCGGCCCACCCTTTGCTCCCGGCCTGATCTTTTCTTCCGGCTAAACCTCTGGCCGAGGCCTTACCTGTGCTCCAGACCTGACCTTTTTCTTCTGGATTACCCTTTTCTGCGGGCCTGACCTTTGCTCCCGCCCCACCTTTTCTGCGGGTCTCCCTTTGCTCCCGGCCTGATCTTTTCTCCCGGTTAAACCTCTGCCCCGGCCCGCCCTTTGCTCCCGGCCTGATCTTTTCTCCCGGCTAAACCTCTGCTCCTGGTGAAACCTCTGCCCCCGGCCCGCCCTTTGCTCCTGGCCTGATCATTTCTCCCGGCTAAACCTCTGCTCCCGGCCTGACATGTGCTCCAGACCTGACATTTTTCTTCTGTATTAACCTTTTCTGCAGGCCTGACCTTTGCTCCCGGCCCCACCTTTTCTGCGGGTCTCCCTTTGCTCCCGGCCTGATCTTTTTTCCCGGCTAAACCAATGCTCCCGGTTAAACCTCTGCCGCCGGCGTGCCCTTTGCTCCCTGCCTGATCTTTTCTCTCGGCTAAACCTCTGCTCCCGGTTAAACCTCTGCTCCTGCCCGCCCTTTGCTCCCGGCCTGATCTCTTCTCCCGGCTAAACCTCTGTTCCCGGTTAAACCTCCCCCCCCGGCCCGCCCTTTGCTCCCGGCTTGATCTTTTCTCCCGGCTAAACCTCTGCTCCCGGTTAAACGTCTGCCCCCGGCCCGCCATTTGCTCCCTGCCCCATCTTTTCTCCCGGCTAAACCTCTGCTCCCAGCCTGACCTGTGCTCCCGACCTGACCTTTTCTTCCGGCCTAAACTTTTCTGCGGGTCTGACTTTTCTTCCGCCCTAACCTTTTCTGCGGGTCTAACCTCTGCTCCTGGCCTGACCTGTGCTCCCGACCTTACCTTTTTCTTCCGGATTAACGTTTTCAGTGGGCCTGACCTTTGCTCCCGGCCCGCCCTTTGCTCCCGGCCTGGTCTTTTCTCCCGGTTAAACCTCTGCCCCCGGCCCACCCTTTGCTCCCGGCCTGATCCTTTCTTCCGGCCTGATGTTTTCTCCCGGCTAAATCTCTGCCCCCGTCCCGCCCTCTGCTCCCGGCCTGATGTTTTCTCCCGGCTAAACCTCTGCTCCCGGACAAACCTCAGCCCCCTGCCCGCCCTTTGCTTCCGACCGGATCTTTTCTCCCAGACAAACCTCTGCTCCCGGCCTGACTTGTGCTCCCGACCTGACCTTTTTCTTCTGGATTCACCTTTTCTGCGCGTCTGACCTTTGCTCCTGCCCTGACCTTCTCTCCCGGCCCCACCTTTTCTCCCGGCCCCACCTTTTCTCCCGGCCAAACTTCTGCTCCCGGCCTGATCTTTTCTCCCGGCTAAACCTCTGCTCCCGGTTGAACCTCTGCACCGGCCCGCCCTTTGCTCCCGGCCTGATCTCTTCTCCCGGCTAAATCTCTGCTCCCGGTTAAACCTCTGCCCCCGGCCCGCCCTTTGCTCCCGGTCTGATCTTTTCTCCGGGCTAAACATCTGCTCCCGCCCCGCCCTTTGCTCCCAGCCTGACCTTTTCTCCCGGTGAAACCTCTGCCCCCGGCCCGCCCTTGGCTTCCGACCGGATATTTTCTCCTGGCTAAACCTTTGCCCCCGCCCCGCCCTTTGCTCCCGGCCTGATCTTTTCTCCCGGCTAAACCTCTGCTCCCGGTTAAACCTCTGCCCCCGGACCGCCCTTTGCTCCCGGCCTGATCTTTTCTTCTGGCCTGATGTTTTCTCCCGGCTAAATCTCTGGCCCCGGCCCGCCCTTTGCTCCCGGCCTGGTTTTTTCTCCCGGCCAAACCTCTGCTCGCGGCCAGACCTTTTCCTCCGCCCGACCTTTTTCTTCCGGCCTGACCTTTTGGGCGGGTCTGGCCTCTGCTCCCGGCGCGACCTTTGCTCCCGTCCTGGTCTCTTCTCCCGGCTAAATCTCTGCTCCCGGTTAAACCTCTGCCCCCGGCCCGCCCTTTGCTTCCGACGTGGTTTTCTCCTGGCTAAACATCTGCTCCCGGTTAAACCTCTGCCCCCGGCCCGCCCTTTGCTCCCGGCCTGATCTTTTCTCCTGGCTAAAACTCTGCCCCCGCGCTGCCTTTTGCTCCCGGCCTGATCTTTTCTCCCGGTGAAACCTCTGCCCCCGCCCCGCCCTTTGCTCCCGGCCTGATCTTTTCTTCCAGCCTGATGTTTTCTCCCGGCTAAATCTCTGCCCCTGGCCCGCCCTCTGCTCCCGGCCTGATGTTTTCTCCCGGCTAAACCTCTGCCCGCGGCCTGACCTGTGCTCCAGACCTGACCTTTTTATTCTGGATTAACCTTTCCTGCGGGCCTGACCTTGGCTCTCGGCCCCACCTTTTCTGCGGGTCTCCCTTTGCTCCCGGCCTGATCTTTTCTCCCGGCTAAACCTCTGCCCCCGGCCTACCCTTTGCTAGCAGCCTGATCATTTCTCCCGGCTAAACCTCTGCTCCCGGTGAAACCTCTGCCCCCTGCCCGCCCTTTGCTCCCAGCCTGATCTTTTCTCCCGGCCTGATCTTTTCTCCCGGCTAAACCTCTGCTCCCGGCCCGCCCTTTGCTTCCGACGTGATGTTTTCTCCTGGCTAAACCTCTGCTCCCGGTTAAACCTCTGCCCCCGGCCCGCCCTTTCCTCCCGGCCTGACCTTTTCTCCCAGCCCCATATTTTCTCCTGGCCAAACCTCTGCCCCCGGCCCGCCCTTTGCTCCCGGCCTGACCTTTTCTCCCTGCCTGACCTTTTCTCCCGGCCTGACCTCTGCCCCCGGCCCGCCCTTTGCTCCCGGCCTGATCTTTTCTCCTGGCTAAACCTCTGCCCCCGCCCCGCCCTTTGCTCCCGGCCTGATCTTTTCTTCCGGCCTGATGTTTTCTCCCGGCTAAATCTCTGCCCCTGGCCCGCCCTCTGCTCCCGGCCTGATGTTTTCTCCTGGCTAAACCTCTGCCCGCGGCCTGACCTGTGCTCCAGACCTGACATTTTATTCTGTATTAACCTTTCCTGCACGCCTGACCTTGGCTCTCGACCCCACCTTTTCTGCGGGTCTCCCTTTGCTCCCGGCCTGATCTTTTCTCCCGGCTAAACCTCTGCCCCCAGCCCACCCTTTGCTCCCGGCCTGATCATTTCTCCCGGCTAAACCTCTGCTCCCGGTGAAACCTCTGCCCCCTGCCCGCCCTTTGCTCCCAGCCTGATCTTTTCTCCCGGCTAAACCTCTGCTCCCGGCCTGACCTGTGCTCCAGACCTGACATTTTTCTTCTGTATTAACCTTTTCTGCGGGCCTGATCTTTGCTCCCGGCCCTACCTTTTCTGCGGGTCTCCCTTTGCTCCCGGCCTGATCTTTTTTCCCGGCTAAACCAATGCTCCCGGTTAAACCTCTGCCGCTGGCCTGCCCTTTGCTCCCGGCCTGTTCTTTTCTCCTGGCTAAACCTCTGCCCCCGGCCCACCCTTTGCTCCCGGACTGATGTTTTCTCCCGGCTAAACCTCTGCTCCCGGTTTACCCTCTGCTCCCGGCCCACCCTTTCCTCCTGGCCTGATCTTTTCTCCCGGCTAAACCTCTGCTCCCGCCCTGACCTGTGCTCCAGACCTGACATTTTTCTTCTGTATTAACCTTTTCTGCGGGCCTGACCTTTGCTCCCGGCACCACCTTTTCTGCGGGTCTCCCTTTGCTCCCGGCCTGATCTTTTTTCCCGGCTAAACCAATGCTCCCGGTTAAACCTCTGCCCCCGGCCCGCCCTTTGCTCCCTGCCTGATCTTTTCTCCCGGCTAAACCTCTGCTCCCAGTTAAACCTCTGCCCCCGGCCCGCCCTTTGCTCCCGGCCTGATCATTTCTCCCGGCTAAACCTCGGCTCCTGGTTAAACCTTTGCCCCCGGCACTCCCTTTACTCCCGGCCTGATCTTTTCTCCTGGCTAAACCTCTGCTCCCTGCCCGCCCTTTGCTACCGGCCTGGTCTTTTTTCCCGGCTAAACCTCTGCCCGCGGCCTGACCTGTGCTCCAGACCTGACCTTTTTCTTGTGGATTAACATTTTCTGCGGGCCTGACCTTTGCTCCCGGCCCCACCTTTTCTTCGGGTCTCCCTTTGCTCCCAGCCTGATCTTTTCTCCCGGCTAAACCTCTGCTCCCGGTTAAACCTGTGCCAACGGCCCGCCCTTTGCTCCCAGCCTGATCTTTTCTCCCGGCTAAACCTCTGCTCCCGGTTAAACCTCTGCCCCCGGCCCGCCCTTTGCTCCCGGCCTGATCATTTCTCCCGGCTAAACCTCTGCTCCCGGTGAAACCTCTGCCCCCTGCCCGCCCTTTGCTCCCGGCCTGATCTTTTCTCCCGGCTAAACCTCTGCTCCCGGCCTGACCTGTGCTCCAGACCTGACATTTTTCTTCTGTATTAACCTTTTCTGCGGGCCTGACCTTTGCTCCCGGCCCCACCTTTTCTGCGGGTCTCCCTTTGCTCCCGGCCTGATCTTTTTTCCCGGCTAAACCAATGCTCCCGGTTAAACCTCTGCCGCCGGCCTGCCCTTTGCTCCCTGCCTGATCTTTTCTCCCGGCTAAACGTCTGCTCCCAGTTAAACCTCTTCCCCCGGCACTCCCTTTGCTCCCGGCCTGATCATTTCTCCCGGCTAAACCTCTGCTCCTGGTTAAACCTCTGCCCCCGGCCCGCCCTTTGCTCCCGGCCTGATCATTTCTCCCGGCTAAACCTCGGCTCCTGGTTAAACCTTTGCCCCCGGCACTCCCTTTGCTCCCGGACTGATCTTTTCCCCTGGCTAAACCTCTGCTCCCGGCCCGCCCTTTGCTCCCGGCCTGGTCTTTTCTCCCGGTTAAACCTCTGCCCGTGGCCTCACCTGTGCTCCAGACCTGACCTTTTTCTTCTGGATTAACCTTTTCTGCTGGCCTGACCTTTGCTCCCGGCCCCACCTTTTCTGCGGGTCTCCCTTTACTCCTGGCCTGATCTTTTCTCCCGGCTAAACCTCTGCCCCTGGCCCGCCCTTTGCTCCCGGTCTGATCTTTTCTCCCGGCTAAATCTCTGTTCCCGGTTAAACCTCTGCCCCCGGCCCGCCCTTTGCTCCCGGCCTGATCTTTTTTCCGGGCTAAACCTCTGCTCCCGGTTAAACCTCTGCTCCCGGCCCGCCCTTTGCTCCCGGCCTGATCTCTTCTCCCGGCTAAACCTCTGTTCCCGGTTAAACCTCTGCCCCCGGCCCGCCCTTTGCTCCCGGCTTGATCTTTTCTCCCGGCTAAACCTCTGCTCCCGGTTAAACGTCTGCCCCCGGCCCGCCATTTGCTCCCAGCCCCATCTTTTCTCCCGGGTAAACCTCTGCTCCCAGCCTGACCTGTGCTCCCTACCTTACCTTTTTCTTCCGGATTAACCTTTTCAGCGGGCCTGACCTTTGCTCCCGGCCCGCCCTTTGCTCCCGGCCTGGTCTTTTCTCCCGGTTAAACCTCTGCCCCCGGACCGCCCTTTGTTTCAGACCGGATCTTTTCTCCTGGCTAA
>NW_024396887.1:0-55602 GCF_004115215.2 Ornithorhynchus anatinus
GCACTCCATCTCCAGGGACTGGAGATTCAGGACAACTGGACAAGTTAATTTCTAATTGAAAACCTCCTGCTCCACTCCTCCCCACCACACCACTGTTAGTCCCTCAGGTCACCCTATCCTGAACTGTGCAATCCTGTGGTTGGAGATTTGGGACTCCTTTCTGGGTTTCAGCCAAACAGTAGAAACTCGTGCCACCTTTCTCTCTCCCCACTCCCCAAACACACATTCCCCACCACCTCTGAGGCATGCGTCCCACTGCAAAGACACCCTCTGGGCACAAAGCAGAACCTGGATCTGATGGAAATGAGGTGTCACTGGAACTTCTCCTCCAGTTCTGAGTGAAACCCACCTGGAATTGTGGAACCTGGCCTTAAGACACACAGGGATTAGTGAGCCCGAGTGGACGGGGTTACCCTATCCTGCCCTGTGAGGTCCACTTCTGGAGTCAAATCCTTCAGTCTCCAGCAGACTCAGTCTATTACACAGTTGGAGAGAGGGCTAGGAGATTGCACACAACTAAGGTTTTATGGCGGGTTGTTTTTTGTTTTTTTTTTCCTCAGACAATTTTCCCACTCCCCCACCAGACACGGAAGCTATCATCAGGAAAAATTAGGTATATAGACATACCACAGCTAACTGCAATACTCTGCCCTATTTATACTCAGTGGCCCACTCTCAGAAACTCACCTTAGTTACTCCAAAAGGAGGTCCAGCAAAATTGTATAAATCAACTACTAGTACCAAGCCTCACTGCTCTGGTCCTCCCAAACCACACCCCTCCTGTCTTGATCTCAGACACGAGTCCACAAGGCTCTGCTTCTCAGAGACGAATGGAAAATGGACACATCAACGCCACCCTGTCCTGTTCCTGACACCGCACCTCCAGAAACCACGACTGCCTGACACAGAAAGCTCTCTTCTTCAGGGACTGAGAACTGCATACAGGACTGTCAACACAAAGAGATTTGAGCCATATACAGAATTAAGGGACACGGGTCTTCTCCTTCCCGCACTCCTTTGTACCAGTAGTGGCAGCCCCACCCCCGCACTATTCTATCCCAAAATATAACCAGTCTCTCATTGTGTGTGTCTCTGTCATGCATGCACGCACACAGACACACACACAGACAAAACCTTCTCTTTGTGGTGGCAATATGGCCCACAACTTCATCTCTCCGGGATGCAGTTAATCTGAAAATTGATTTGCTTGGATCCACACTGGAAGGGACTGGTCCTCAAGGCCGGGTGAGTTGTTTGCAGAGTAATAACCTAGCAGATTCTCCCTTCATTCATCCTACCCCAAGCAGGCACTGCAGTGGGCTGGTGATGTGGGACTCTTGTCTGCGTTCAAGCCAACAGAACACAGACCTGGTGTAGGAGGCAAAGGGAATGAGGCTTGTGACTCACCACCAAAGTCTTCTCTGGATAAGGGGCAGTAAAACCTGGAGCATGAGTCTCACAGAAGCAACTTGTCACTGGAGCTTCTTCACCAGTCTGGACTGAAATCCATATGGAGTTGTGGAACCTGGCCTTAAGATACACGTGGATGACAGAATTTAAGAGTCCTTATTCCCCTCTCCTGTCCTTTAAAATCTCTCTGGCTAAGCCCTTTAGTGTCCAACCAAATCAATTGTCTCAAAGCTGAAGAACGAGGAATAGGAGATTGATGATGGGTTTTTTTTGTTTTGCAAACATTTCCTCCTCCTCCCTCTCCCTCCCCGACCTAACCCGTCAGTCATCTGCACTTATTGAGCTATTATTGTTTGCAGAGCACTGAACTAAGTGTTTGGGAAAGTACAAGAGACCTATTGCCTGCCCACAAGGAGCTTACCCTCTAGAGGAGTGGACAGACATTAGTAGAAATAAATGACATATGTATGTAAGTGTTGTGGGCCTGAGGGGTGGTGGTGATAAATGAAGGGGGCAAGTCAGGGTGACACAGAACAGAGTGGGAGAAGAGGAAAGGAAGACTTATTGTGGGAAGGCCTCTGAGAGGAGATGTGCTTTCAATAAGGAAGACAGAGTAATTGCAGGTCAGCTATGAGAAAGGAGGGACTTCCAGACTTCCAGAGGTAGGACCCAGGGGAGAGGTCAGCAGCAAAGTAGATGACATCAAGATTCAGTGAGAACATTAGCATTAGAGCCAGGTGTGTGGGCTGGGTTGGAGTAGGAGAGTAGCGAGGTGAGGTAGGAGGGAGCAAGGTAAATTGAGTGTTTTAGATAATAATAATAATGTTATTTGTTAAGGGCTTAATAATAATAATAATGATAATAATGTTGGTAATTGTTAAGCACTTACTATGTGCAGAGCACTGTTCTAAGCACTGGGGTAGACACAAGGGAATCAGGTTGTCCCACATGGGGCTCACAGTCTTAATCCCCATTTTACAGATGAGGTAACTGAGGCACAGAGAAGTTAAGTGACTTGCCCACAGTCACACAGCTGACAAGTGGTTTACTATGTGCCAGGCACTGTTCTAAGCACTAGGGTAGATATAAGTAAATTGGGTTGGACACAGTCCCTGTACCACATAGAGCTCACAGTCTTAATGCCCATTTTACAGATGAGAAAACTGAGGCCCAGAGAAGTTAAGTGACTAGCCTAAGGCCACACAGCAGACAAGTGGCAGAGCTGGGAAAAGCCAATGGTAAGAGTTTCCTTTTGATTCAGAGGCAGATGGACAGTCACTGGTGAGGAGAAACATGACCTGACTGTTTTTGGAGAAAAATGATCTGGGCAGCAGAGTGAAGTATCAAGTTGAGGGGGAAGAGACAGGAGGCAGGGAGGTTAGCCAGGAGGCTGATACAATAATCAAGGTGGGATAGAATAAGTCATGGGATTAACATCAATAGAGGAAAGGGAGGATTTTAGCCATGCTATCAGGATATAGTGATGTATTAAATGGGAGAGAGAAGTGGAGGACAACACCTAGGTTATGAGCTTGTGAGACAGGAAGGATAGTAGTGTCGTCTGCAGTGATGGAAAAGTCAGGAGGAGGCCAGGTTTGGGTGTCAAGGTAAAAGATTCTGTTTTAGCCGTGTTAACTTTGAGGTGACATGAGGACATCCAAGTAGGCAGGAAGAAATGTGAGACTGTCCAGAGAGAGAGACTTCAAGGATCAAGAACTTCCAGTAGTTGCCCATCCACCAGCACATCAAATGGCAACTCCTTACCCACAGTTTTCAGGAAAAGTCATCTTGTCCCCTCCTGCCTCACTATCGTATTACATCCTGGCCTACACACTTTGCTCTTCTACTGCCTACCTACTCACTCTACCTCAACTTCGTCTATCTTGCCGCTGACCTCTCGCCCATGTCCCACCTCTGGACTCAAACACCTTCAGTCTTTATATCTTACACGAAATGACTCCCCCCAGCCTCCAAAACCTTTTTGGAGACACGTGTCCTTCAAGAGGCCTGGCCTACGGTCTCTTTTCCTTTTGTTCCGCTCCCTTCCTTTCTCCCTCCCAATACTAATGCATATAGGGATAATTTTTTATTTATATTAACGTTTGTCTCCCTCTCTATATTCTAAGCTCCCTGGGGGCAGGGAATGGGACTCTTCATACAGTGCTGTGCACACCTTAAGTCCTCCATACAGTTGATTGATTGGAAGATTAGTGATCATAGAGGCCCAGGTCTCGCCACCCTGGCCTCTGTCAGTGGCCAAAAGCCCCAGCTGTCAGACACTTGGTCTCCAGGAGAAACATCTGTCCAACAGAAAGGAAGAGAGAGGGTTGCAAAAAACTAGCTTTGCAAACTAGAGCTCCCCCAAAACATGGATGGTCTAGGAGAGGTGAGGTCTACAGGCACAGCTCAGCATAGCTACATTATGCACCTCTAACCTCCACCTTCAGATCCAACTCTGTTAGTCCAAGAGGGGTTCATTCTCCAGGGATGAGAGGTCCAGCACCAAATGCAGACTAGACAAAGTTCAGCCTTATAATCCTAATAACCATCATAACTGGTATTTGTTAAGGGCTTACTATGTGCCAAGCACTGTTCTAAACACTGGGGTAGATACAGGGTAATCCAGTTATTCCAGGTGGGGCTGATACTTTGAATCCCCATTTTACAGATGAGGTAACTAAGGCACAGAGAAGTGAAGTGAAGTGACTTGCCCAAGATCACAAAGCAGACAAGTGGTGGAGGCGGGATTAGGACCCACATCCTCTTTCACATCCGTGCTCTTTCCACTAAGCCACGCTGCTTCCCATGTCTCTTCCACCAGCACCCTCGTCAAATTACTCAGACGCAAGTCCGCAAGGCTCTGCTCCTCAGAGAGGAGTGGGATGGATATAACGATGCCACTCTGTCCTACACTAGAACCCCAGAAGCCACCACTGTCAAGTCCAGAAGGGTTCCTTCTCTGGAGACTGAATACGTGCAGGGTGGTGCTGCAGACAGGACTGTGGGCACAGAGGCCTGACCCATCAGTAGAAATAAGGGGCCCCGGGTCTGCTCGGTCCCACAGTCAAACAGAACCAGTGCCCTGGTCAGACCCTCAGCTTCCAGAACTGCTGTGCTGAGAATGGCAGTCCTCTCACTAACCCTCCCACCGCCAACTCACTACATACACACCGCTCCTTTTTGGGTGGGAGCCCAGACCGTGACCGTCTTGACAAACAGGGGATTTCTAGGAATGGGCTTATGTCCACATTAGAGAGACGGTCCATGAGGCAAGGTGTCTCAGTAGAGAGAGCAACAGGCAGGGTCAGATTCTGCCCGTGACCATCGCTTTCTGAGCTGTGCGCTGCCAGGACTGAGCCAACATGCCACAGGGAAATTTGGGCCTCACCACCAAGGCCTTCTCTGGGGATGGCGCAGAAGACCCCTACCCACTGGAGTGGGGTGTCACAATGGAGCCCTTTAATGAGGTCTGTGTCTAGACCTGTGGAACCTGGCCTTGAAAGCCACACCTGAATTAGTAATGTTGAGGGTGTGGATGCCCCACCCTGCCTCTATCAACAGCAGGTGGTCTCGGCTGAAGGAGGAGTTGGAGTGGGTGGAGAACTTGCAGACAGCCTAGTTTTCTTGCAAGACTTGGACCTCCACCCCCCAAAACACTGGCCCTAACAGAGAGAGGTGTAGAGACAAACCACCCTTAAAACAGGTGCTTACTCTACCCTAAACCAATACCAACCTGCACCTCTGATCCAACTGTGTAACTCCAGAAATGGCTTGTCCTCAAGGGACTGGAGGGCCAGCAGCTGTGCATGGGCTAATTCAGATTCTAATATAATGCCTACTTGTCCTCCCCACCCACACCCCTGATGACAACTCTTCTCAGAGAGGAATGGGGTGGACCCCTGATGGGCACTAGGCTCCACCTAGCACTCTATTGCCATAAGCCAGCAGCCCTCATAGAACTCTTCCTTCCCTGGGAGAAGAGGACGCAAAAAGTGATATTGACAGACACACAAACCTCCCCGCTCCCCCCACCCCGTAACAACACACTTTATTTTCCCTTCCAGCTCAGCCACTAAGCACTGAAGAATTCACGCCACACCAATTAGGTACATATCCTTATACTCAAATCCTTCCCTTCGCTGAAGTAGATCATCTGGACCCACCCCCATTCAACTGATACCAGACCTCCAAGATTGAAAGGGAACTATTTTGGAATGCAGAAGACAAGTACATCTGAGGGTTTAAGGGAGAGAGACACCATAATGAGAGCAGAAAAGTTGGGACAGGTATACCAAGGTGGTGAGTGAGGGCTGTCGGGAACATGCCTGCTAATTCCATTGTATTGTCCTCTCCCAAGCAATTAGAACAGTATTCTGCACAGAGTAAGCACTCAGTAAGTACCATTGATGGATTGCAAGAGGGAAGGATGTCTGAGAACTTCCACAGCCACAGAGAGAGTCTGGAGATCAAAGACACAGTTTGAGTGGCTAGGGAGCCTTCTGAGATGGAGTATTAGGCCCTTTCGCCCTCTACCCACCCCCAACACCCAAAGGAGGCATGAATGATGTCAGGATAGGTGAGGGATGATACCCTCACAGAACAGCCTTGCAGGGAGGCCTAGAAGAGTCCCAGCTAACAAACCAGAAAGCACCTAGCCAGCTCCATTCGTAACAGTTTACTCTCCCCACCACCCCCAACTTCCTCAGAGGCAGTCCCAGAGGCATTCTAAGCTCTGCAGGGAGGAGGATGTGCAGGGTGACACTGAGGACAGGAATGGGGGTTCAGGGAGGATGGAACTAGCTATAAAATTAAGGGCACTGAATCTTCTCAGTCCCACAGTCAAGTCCAACAGAACCAGTTCCCTACACACGGCCTTAACCCCCATCTGCAGAACCGGCCTCAATGTTGAGAGTGACAGCCCTCTCTCCTCACCACCGCCTCCTCTTCCTGCTGCTGTAATCCCTAATCAACCACATTTACCCCCATCACCTTCCCTTAGAGATGGTAGCTCAGCTTCTGATTCTTCCTCTCCATGGCAATCAGCTGCTCTGCATCCTCACTGGAGGGGGAACAGTCCTAACGGCCAGCAAGTGTGGTGAGAAGGTTCTGGGAAGAGAAGTGAGCCTGGTTCCTCTCTTCCCCTCACCAGGACCCTTTGGACTTCCACCTCTCAATCTGGAGGTTCTGCTTGGATTTAGGAAGTCCCTGAAACCTCCAGCCTGCTGACTCTGTCTCACTGGGTCCACCTCCCTTCCAACCCATCCCCACGCATCCTCCCATCCCTCACCCACATCTGCACATGACAGCAGTTTTCCAAAACTTTGAAAACCTCACTGAAATTCTTTCTTCTCCAGGAAGTTTACCCTGACTAAAGCTCTTATCCTCCCCACCCATCCCCAACCCCACCACACACCTTATTTTCCCTTCCAGCTCACCCATGCAATTAGGGTCACCCACCAAGCACTGAAGTATTCACCACGTATCCTTATACTCAGATCCTTCCCTTACCATTGTTGTATCATCAGTGTTCTCCCCATTCAACTGATGCTGGACCTATAAGATGCAAAAGGAACGACGTTACAATGTGGAAGACAAGCATAACTGAAGGTATAAGGGAAGGAAACACCTTAATGAGAGCAGAGAAGTGGGGGAAAGATGTGCTGAGGTGACGCACCAGGGCTGCATGTAACATGTCTACTTATTCTGTTATATTGCACCCTCCTAAGCATGGAGTGCAGTACAATGCTTGTATGCAGGAGAGAAGTGTCTCAGAATTTATACAGCCTCAGAGAAATGCTGGAGAACAAAAAGGCAGTTTGAGTGGCCAGGAAGCCCTCTGAGATGGCCACCCCTCAGACACCTCACCCCACTATTCACCCCTCACCCCCAACACGGGCATTAATGAAGTTAGGATAGGTGAGGAATGATGCCCCTAACAGAACAGTCCTGCCACGAGGTCATTAAAAATATTACCTGGCACAGAAGAGCTCCCAGTTCACAAGCCAGTGCTAACAGTGCTTGGCACATATTAAGCGCTTAACAAATACCATTATTATTAGTAAGCCAGAAAACAGATTCAAGCTTACCCAAAACTCAACACCTCCTCCTCCTTTTTTGCCTAAACTCACTAAACACTTACAATGACGCAAACACACGCAGCTCTGAGTAGAGTGAGTGAGGCCCTGGAGGCTTAAACAGGGCCAGGATGGTACTAATTCCCCTGAATGGAAGCAGCTGGGTTAGAGATCAGGTGTCCCGGGAAGAAGCCCGAGCCACTTCAGTGGAGAAGGGGATGGCTGGGGGAAAGATGGGGGCGGGGGAAAAAGGGAGCAGGGGGAGAGGATCTATAGCATGAAGGTCATGGGTTCTAATCCCAGCTCTGCCACTTATCTGCTGTGTAACCCTGGACAAGTCACTGCACATCTCTAAGCCTCAGTTACCTCATCTCTAACATTGGAATTGAGACTGTGAGACTCATATGGGACAAGAACTGTGTCCAACCCAATTGGCTTGAATCCACCAGGGCTCAGTACGGTCCCCGACACACAGTAAGTGCTTAACAAATGCTATCATTATTATTATTTAAGGGTTTGTCCAGAGAAGCACAAATTGTCCAGTGGGTCTCTTCTCTTGACTCCCACCCCACCTTCCTGTCCCATCTCAGTTCCCTCCTCACCTGCTCCCACATCCAGGCAGCTGACACCGGACCCCAGGAACAGTCAGGGCAGCCTGGCCCTTCAAAGCAGACAGACCGTCACTCTCCTCACCTTCAGAGCCTTCTTAAAATCACATCTCCTCCAAGAGGTCTTCCCCATCCAAGGCTTCATTTCCTTTATTTAGTAGTAATGGTCTTTGTTAAGTGCTTACTATGTGCCAGACACTGTACTAAGCACTGGAGGCAATGTACTAAATGTAGAAGAGAGTGAGAGAAGAGAAAGAGAGCTGATTTTGTTTTTATTTTCTGCCTGGTGGTGTGTTTTACTGTTTCATCATTCCCGATGTGTCCGTCCCCAGTCTCTCAGAGCAGGAGAAGGAAGCCTAGAAGATTGCAGACAACCTAGTTTTTAGGGGGTGGCTGGGGGGGAGGAGGGCAAACACTGTTCTGGGTCTGAGACCACAGGACAGACTCACGCTCCCCTTCTCCCTCACACCCACCCCCTGCCTCCTCCAAGACACAGGGCTCACTGCAGAGCCCTCCTCTGGGTAGGAGGCAGTAGAATCTGGGTCTAATGGAAGCAAGGTGTCCCTGGAACTTCTCGACCAGTCCTGATGGAAACCCATCTGGAGTTGTGGAACCTAGTTTTAAAAGACGCATGTGGATTAGGAGTCTGAGGGGCCGGGTTCCCCCATTCTGCCTCTGCAGTCTGCCTCTGTGGCCAAACCCTTCAGTCTCCAGCAGACTCAGTTGTCTCATAGCTGGAGAGGAAGGGATAGGAGATTGCAGATAAAGTAGGGGCTTCTTGCAGGCTCCATTTCCCTCTCCCCTATGAAATACTGAACCTAGCATCAGGAGAACTGCTCTACATATAGTATAGACAGATGACCCCAGCAAAGCTGACCGCAACGCTCAGCCCTCTTGATACTTAGAGCCCCCTTCTCAGAACCCCACCTTTGTTACTCCAGGAGGGTCTCATTCTCCAGAGACTGGAGGTCCAGCACAACTGCACAAGTCAACCTCTACCACCAAGCCTGGCTACTTGGCTCCTCCCAAACCACACCCCTGTTGATGGTCTCGGACAGGAGTCCGCAAGGCTCTGCTTCTCAGAGTCGAATGGAGTGGACACACTGATGCCACCCTTTCCTACTCCTGAGATTAGAATCCAGAAGCCACAAAGACACAGAGGGGTTCCTTCTCCAAGGATGAGTATGTGTAGGGTGACTTTGCAGGCACGACTGTGGACTCAGGGAGATTGGACCTGTCTATTGAATTCAGATGCTCAGGTTTCTCAGTCCCCCAGTCAAATCCAACAGAACCAGTTTCCTGCACAGAGCCTCAGCATCCAGAACCAACCTCTGTACCAAGGGTGGCTGCTCCCAACACACTAACGTATCCCAAAAGCTAACCCCATCTTTCTCTCTCTCTCTCTCTCTCACACACACAAACACACACAAAAAAACAAAAATAAACCTTCCCTTTGTGGTGGCGACGTGATCCACAGCTCCACCTCTCCAGGGTGGGCACATCTGAGAATTAATTTGACCAGACCCACACTGCAAGGGGATGGTTCTCAGGTTCAGGGTGAGCTGTTGAGCAGTCTCTGTTTGGAGAATAATAGCCGGTCAGATTCTCGCTCAAGTCATCCTACTCTGAGCTGTGTACTGTAGGGGGTTGGTGTTCTGGGACTCCTATCTGCATCCGAGCCAACGGGACACAGATCTAGTGCAGGGGGTGAGGGGCAGGAGACTTGGGACTCGCCACCAAAGCCTCCTCTGGATAGGGCCACCTGTCTTGGCTAAAACCCAGCAGGATTTGTGAAGCCTGACCTTAAGACACATGTAGATTCCAGGCAGCCTAGTTTTCTTGCAAGCACTTGGCCTTCCAGAAGGCCCCTTGTTCTCAAGACACTGGCCGTAACAGAGAGATGTAGAGACAGACCATGCTTAGGCAAGCTGATTCACGCTATACTAAACAAATGCCAACCTGCACCTCAGATCCAACTTTGTCACTCCCAAATTGGCTTGTCTTCAAGGGACTGGAGGTCCAGCAGCTAAGCATGGAATCATTCACTTTCTAATACCAATGCCTGCTCAGTCCCCACAACCCACACCCCTGATGACCCTTGAGGGAGCCCACTCAACTCTTCTCAGAGAGCAGTGGGGTGGACACTCTGATTGACACTATCCTCCACCTCGCACCATATTGACAGAAGCCACCAGCACTCACAAAAGGGTTCCTTTCCTGACCTTGATGCCCAGACACTTTATTTTCCCTTCCAGCTCAGCCATTATTAACATAATCTCACCACTAAGCACTGAACAATTCACTCCAAAAACAATTAAATACATATCCTTGTACTCAGATCCTTCCCTTACCTGTATTGTATCATCTGGGTCCACTCCATTAAACTGATCCTGGACCTATAAGATTGAAAGGGGATTCTTAGAGAATCCAGAAGATAAGCACATCTGAAGGCATAAGGGAGGGAGACACTATAATGAGAGCAGAAATGTGGAGCAGGAATACTGAGCTGCTGAGTCAAAGCTGCAGGGAACATGTCTCCTAATTCTGTTGTACTGTCCTCTCCTGAGCACTTAGAACAGTACTCTGCACATACTAAGCAATTAATAAATGCCACTGATTGACTGCAAGAAGGTAGAGTCTCCAACAACTTCCACAGCTACAGAAAGAGGCTGGAGAACAAAGAGGTAGTCTGAAGAGTGAGGGAGCCATCTGAGATGGAGGATTAGGATCTTCACCCCACTACCCATCCTCCTACTCACAAGGGCATGAGATCAGGATAGGTGAGGGATGATACACACACACACACACACACACACAAAACAGACCTACAGGGAGGCCTTGAAAAGCTTCCAATAAAAACCAGAAAGCACTTAGCCAGCTTCACCCTTAACACTAGATTGACCCCTACCCCCCTGCACCATCCAACTCCCTCAGAGGTAAGTCACTGTCAGGGACCAAGGGGTTTCAGCTCTGGAGGTGAAAAAGATGAGCAGGGTGACACTGTGGACAGGACTGTGGATTCAGGGAGGACTGACTTATCCATAGAATTAAGCTCCTGGGTCTTCTCAGTCCCATAGACAAGTGAGACAGAACCACCTTCCACAGGGCCTTAACCACTGTTTGCAGAAGCAGCCTGAGGGATGAGAGTGACAGATCCCTCTGTTCATTTCCTCCTGATCCTGCCATAATCCTTAATCATCCACACATGGCCCCATCACCTTCCCATAGAGATGAAAGCTCAGCTCCTGATTTTACCTCTCCACGGGAATCACCTGCTCTGCATCCTCATTGCAGGGAGAACAGTCCTCATGACCAAGAAGTGTGGTGAGAAGCCTCTGGTCCCTTTCTTCCCTTCACAAGGACTCCTTGGACATCCACCACCAGATGCTTCTGAGTGGGTTTAGGAAGCCCCTGCAAAGTCCAGCCCCATCATTGTGTCTTCTGTGGACCACAGCCCCCCACCTACATAGTGGACATGCTAGTGGTCTCCCAAAACCATAAGACTGCTACTGAAATTGGTTCTTCTTCAATAAGCTCTTCCTGACTAAAGCTCACATACTCCCCATGCCCAACCCAAATACACACACACACACACACACACTTTATTTTCCCTTTCCGCTTACTCATGCATTTTGGCACACCCACCAAGCACTTGAGTATTCACCCACAACTCACTACTTGTCAGCTATGTGACTTTGGGCAAGACACTTCACTCTCTGGGCCTCAGTTACCTGACCTGTAAAATGGGAATTAGAACTATAAGCCCCCCCATGGAACAACCTGATTACCTTGTATCTACCCAGCACTTAGAACAGTGCTTGGCACAGATTAAAACATCATAAATACATCATGATCATTATTATTCTTCTACTAAGACTCTTACTGCATATTTATATTATCATCCATACTGCATTACTTACTTACTTACTGCATTACTGCAGTGAGAAGCAGCGTGGCTCAGTGAAAGAGCATGGGCTTTGGAGTCAGGGCTCATGAGTTCGAATCCCAGCTCTGCCACTTGTCGGCTGTGTGACTGTGGGCAAGTCACTTAACTTCTCTGTGCCTCAGTTCCCTCATCTGTAAAATGGGGATTAAGACTGTGAGCCCCACGTGGGACAACCTGATTCCCCTATGTCTACCCCAGCGCTTAGAACAGTGCTCGGCACATAGTAAGCGCTTAACAAATACCAACATTATTATTATTATTACTTGGGTCCTCCTCATTCACTGATGCTAGGACCTTAAGAATTGGAAAGGGTAAGTGTATGTATAACAGTATATCTGAAGGTGTCAGAGGAAGAAGACACCATACTGAGAAGCAAGCATTAGTGGGGGTCAAGGTACAAGTAAGGGATTGTGAGTGGGAGAGCTACAGGAACATTCTTAATTCTGATTGCACTGTATTCTCCCAACCTGTAGTAGAGTGCTCTACAATATTAGTAAACACCATAAATACCATTGAATAAAATACCAGTGCTCTGCTTTGAATTTTCATAGTTCAGAGAAAAGGCTAGAGAACAAAGCAGTTTGGGAGCTAGAAAGCCTTCTGTGATGTAGTGAGTTGTTAGACCCCTACCCACATATGTTACCCACTACCCTACGAGCACCCCTCAGAGCCAGTTAATTGACATCAGGAAAGGGTTCAGATAATAGCTCCACACAACAGCCTGGCTAGGGAGGCCTTTAAGGAAATTACCAACGACAAGAAGAGCCCCTCACCAGCAAGCCAAAAAGCAGATTCAAGTTACCCAAAATCAACACCTCATTGCCCCCTACACCAACAGCTCTTTTCTCCTCCTAAACTCAACAAGTACTTACATTAACACAAACTCATTCAGCTCTGAATGGCTTCAGGCTCTGGAGGCCTATATAGGGTGGGGTGGGGCCAGGCCTGAAGTCAGTAATCCATCTAACTGGAAGCATCTGTGTTAGAGATCAAGTGTCCCAGGAGAAAGCCCAGCCTCTTCACTGGAGGAGGGGGTGGTGTGGGAAAGATAGGGCAGGATAGGAAAGGGGCTAGGGGATAGGATAAGATTGGATCTGTAGCATGAAGATTTGTCAGGGAAGCACAATTCCCAAACAGCTGTCCAGGAGGTCTCATCTCTGGCCTGACCTCACCCCACCTTCCTGAGTTAATAATAATAATGTTAGGTATTGTTAAGCGCTTACTATGTGCAGAGCACTGTTCTAAGCGCTGGGGTAAACACGGGAATCAGGGTTGTCCCATGTGGGGCTCACAGTCTTAATCCCCATTTTACAGATGAGGGAACTGAGGCACAGAGAAGTTAAGTGACTTGCCCACAGTCACACAGCTGACAAGTGGCAGAGCTGGGATTCGAACTCATGAGCCCTGACTCCAAAGCCCGTGCTCTTTCCACTGCGCCACGCCCTCCTCACAAGCCCCACGTCTGGGACACTAACACTGGACTCCACGAATAGTCAGGGCGGCCTGGCCCCTTAATGCAGACAGACCATTACTCTACCCATCTTCAGAGCCTTCCTACAATCACATCTCCTCCAAGAGGTTTTCCCCAACTAAGCCCTCATTTCCTCTATATAATAATAATAATAATTATAGTGTTTATTTAGCACTTATTGTCTGTGGAGCAGTGTTCTAAGCACTGGGATAGATGCAAGGAAATCAGGTTGCCCCATATAGGACTCACATCTTAATCCTAGTTTTACGGATGGGGTAATCTAGGCACAGAGAAATGAAGTTGCTTACCCAAGTTCACCCAGCAGACAAGTGGCAGAGCAGGGATTAGAACCCACATCTTATGACTCCCAAACCCGTGCTCTTCCCACTAAGCCACGCTGGTTCTCTATGTGCTAGGCACTGTAACTAGTGCTGGAGGCACTGTACTAAGCACAGAAGGGAGTGAGAGAAAAGGAAAAGAGCTGAGTTTGTTCTTATTTGCGCATACATGTTCTGTTTACTGTTTCATCGCTCCTGATGGTGTCTGTCTCTAGTCCTTTTTCAGAGCTGGAGAAGAAGACCTAAAAGCCTGCAGACAACCTAGTGTTTTTGAAGAGGGGGTTAGGGGGCTAACACTGGTTCTATGTCTGAGCCAACAGTCAGACTCACACTCTGTTCTCCCTGTCCACCCCATTCCAAAACACAGGAACACTGCAGAGCCCTCCTCTAGGTTAGAAGCAGTAGAGTCTGGGTCTAATGGAAGCAAGGTGTCACTGGACCCTTCTCCACCAGTCCTGACAGAAACCCATCTGGAGTTGTGGAACGCCGGCCTTAGAAGACACCATATGGAATTAGTGGCCTGAGAGCCAGCGTTCCCTTCCTCTCCCTTTGAGATCTGCCCTGTGGCACACCCTTCAGTCCTCCGCAGGCTCTGTCATACAATAGCTGTGCAGGAAGGAGGGGTAGCGAGATGGCAGACCAACATCCGTTCTCCTTTTGCACAGACACGACCAATTTTCCTCCTCTCCCCACCAAAACCACTGAAACCTTTTATCAAGGGAGACTGGTAAGGTGAAAAGACAGACCACCCCAGGTTTATCCAACGTCTGCCCCTTATTTCATTTAATAATTTGATTTTATTAATAATTCATGTCTGCCTCCCCCTCTAGAACTGTGAGCTCACTGTGGGTAGCGGAATTTGCACCCTCATTGTTAGAACATTGTACTCTCCAAGTGCTTAAGTACAGTGCTTTGCTCCATAAAACAAGTAAGTTGCTGTCAATAAATACAATGGAATGAATGGAGATGAATGCCCCTACTGATACTGCAGGTGGCCTTTTCCTCAAACCCCCATGGCTACTGTTACTCCAGGAGAGCCTCATTCTCCAGAGACTGAAGGTCCAGCAAGTCAACTTCTAGTACCAAGCCTGACCACTCTGCTCCTCCCAAACCACTCCTCTGCTGACTGAAAATGAGCCTGTGCCCTCTTGGCATGACAGCAGCACTTGAGATCATAGAGGTGCCTTGAGCACCCCAGTGATCTCAGAGCTGAGAAGAAGGAAAGAAGGAAAGGAAGAAAAAAAGAAAGAACTTTCTTATCATAATCTTAGTGTTAACTGATTTCAGCTGTTCTTTCTTAGCTTCATTACCTTAGAAACGGTAAAGTAAAAGAAAACTTGACAAAATTGTAGGGGTCCTCAATGTACTAGGGCTAAGGGTTTTGTCTCAGCTAAACAAAGTTGTGAGCTCTAATCGCACATATGAAATTAGAATCTTTTTAAGATCCTAACACCAGAGCCAAGAGTAGAACGCAGGCCTCCAGCCTTTTGGGGTGGTTACTTTTCCTCTAGGCTACAGCAGCCCTCATAAGGAAGGCCTTCTCATCCTATTCAAGCCGAGGCACAAGAAGGAGAAAAGGTATTTGTAGACAATGCAGTTTCTCCATTCTCACACTCCCCCCACCACTAAAAAAAACACAAACCTCCCCGCCACTGGCAATCAAGGAAGATGGGTGTGCAGGCAAAACCCGACAGGCTGACTGCTACACTCTGCTCACACTTAACACTGGACCTCCAGGGAGCGTCACAACCTTCAGTACTCCTGGGCCTGAGATAGCCACAAGGCTGCAGGTTGGCAGAAATCTGTTTCCCATACAAAGCCTGCCTTCCTGCTTCCTGGATTCCCAACATCCCCCAGACTGCCTCATCCCTAAACTCCCATGGTTCTGCCTCTCAGAAAGGGGGATGGAGTGCACGCAGTCACAATCCCACCTTACTGCTGATACTGCACTCTCCCCTTCCCCTTCTCCTCCTCAAGAGAAGCACTGCTTCCCACAGAAACACATATTTTGAAGAAATCCAAGCAGGAAGAAACGAGTATTAAATAAGTCAGGCGTGCAAACATTCCTCTATACAAGTTGAAGCTTTTACCAGTCAGACTAATCGAGTTGGCAGGTTTCTATCCTGATGGGGAATTTGGCACAGTTTTCTAGATTTCCCCCAATTGTCCATTAGGCCTTGAAAACGATTGTACATGTGTGAATTGACCTCCATGAACCCACACTTCAGTGTTGGGACAGTCCTCCAAGCCAGGAGACACTGACCAGTGTCTGTAGAGAGAGTAATAGACGGTCTAGAGCTTGGTCTATCCTGTGCACTGCTGGGGGATGAAGGGGAGAAAAGAGAAGGATTCATTGACTCACCACCAGGTTCAGCAGGGAATACTCATCTAGTAGCCTTGGAACTGATCTGGAGAGATGACACAGGATTACTGATCCCAAGATCCTGGGTCTCCCCATCCTGCCCCCCTGGAAAAAAGTTGAGAACCTTGTTTGTTACCAGAATATCAGGTCTCGAGGCTGGGAGGAAGAAATTAGCAATGTTGGAGCAGGAAAGGGATGGGTAGGTGGTTTTAGACAGCCTGGTTTGGAGCAGACACCAGTCTCCCCATCTTCTAAATACACGGATCCTAATACCAAAGAGAGGATGTATTCAGATACAATTGATTGCTGCAGTGTCCTACTAAGACTAGCCCAAGATCCCCTTCACCCTCAGATCCTCAATTCTATTACTCCACAAACTCCAGTCCCCTCTAGACTGTAAACTTGTTGTGGGCGGGGAATGTGCCTGTCCTATTGGACTCTCTCAAGCGCTTCATACTGGGCTCTGCATGCAGGAGGCACTCCATCAATCTGACTGATTGATTGAAGGGGAAGAACTGCACGCATGCTTGATAGAATTCAGTTTCTGGTGCAATATCTGCCTTCTGCCCTCCCGGCCCACACCCCTGCTGACTTGGTCTCAGGCAGGAGTCTGCACAACTCTGCTTCTCAGACAGAAATATGGTAGAGACAGTGATAGACTTCCCGTCCTCCTCCTGACATTAGATTCCACAAGCTTCCACACTAAGCCCAAAAGGGTCCCTCCCTGGGGACTGAGGCAGGAAAGTGACCCTGCAGACAATACTGCGCTGCACTTTCCAAGTGCTTAATACAGTATTCTGCATGCAGCAAGCGTTCAGTAAATAAAATTGAATGAATAATGACTATAGTCCTAGGGAGGCTTGGCTCATCTGCAGAACTAAAGGCCCTGGGTCTTCTCAGTCCCAGGAAAGTCAGACAGAACTGGCTTCCTGCACAGAGCCCAGGTCCCTGTTCTCCCATGAGTGGCAGCTAACTCATCAATCTTCTTCCACCCTATTACTCACGCACACGCACAGCCTTCTCTTTGGGGTAGCACCGCAGCCCACTCGGGAAGGGGGAAAATCTGGGAGTTGACTCTGTCTACATTGTAAGAGAGATGATCCCCGAGGCCGAGGTAGATGCAAGAAAATCAGTTTGGGCACAGTCCTTGTCCCACGTGGAGCTCACAGTCGCAATCCCCATTATACAGATCAGGTAACTGAGGCAAGGAAAAGTGAAGTGATTTGCCAAAGGCCCGCTGCAGCTGCTCTGAAGAGATGCCCTGGGCCCTGGACTCAAGAACCACCGTCAGGTCTGAGCGCAGCAGCCTGCCCCTGGTGCACTAATCGGAATTCGTGGCGACCGCACCTCTCTATCGCCGCCTGGTGGCAACAGGCGTTGGCCTCTGGGATGCTGCCCTTTTCAATAGCCCCGTGGTGCTACTGCCTATTGTTCTATGAGGCTGCGCCTTCTGTCATCCCCCCTGGCACTGAACCATTTTTTATGGGGTTTGGGAAGCCCTCACCATGTGCTAGGCACTGTACTAAGCGCTGGGATAGAGAGAATAATAATGTTGGTATTTGTTAAGCACTTATTATGTGCAGAGCACCGTTCTAAGCGCTGGGGGTGATCCAGGGTCATCAGGCTGTCCACGTGAGTCTCACAGTTAATCCCCATTTTACAGATGAGGGAACTGAGGCACAGCGAAGTTAAGTGACTTGCCCACAGTCACACAGCTGACAGTGGCAGTCAGTTTGGACACAGTCCACATAATAATAATAATGTTGGTATTTGTTAAGCGCTTACTATGTGCAGAGCACTGTTCTAAGCGCTGGGGTAGATACAGGGTAATCAGGTTGTCCCACGTGAGGCTCACAGTTAATCCCATTTTACAGATGAGGTAACTGAGGCACAGAGAAGTTAAGTGACTTGCCCACTGTCCACACAGCTGACAAGTGACAGAGCCGGGAGTCGAACTCATGACCTCTGATCCGAAGCCCAGGCTCTTTCCACTGACCCACGCTGCTTCCCCTAATGGGACTCACAAGCCTTAATCCCCATTTGAGAGATGATATAACTGAGGCTCGGAGAATTGAAGTGACTTGCTCAAGGTCACCCCGCAGACAAGTGGCCGAGGCTGACTTGGAGCCAGGTCTTTTCGGCTTTAGCCACCAGGCGGTGCGCTTCTCTCTCCCAGACGGTGATTCTGGGGCCCGCCTCTCTATCGCCATCTGGTGGCACTTTCTCCTACTGCTCCGGCTTCCTCCCTGGACCTCCAGCTCCTCTAGGTCGCCTCTGACTCCTTTCCCACAGCCTCCCCTAGCCTGTTACTCCCTCCCTCTCCACATAGTCCAGACCACCACTCGCCAATTCTTCGAAGCATTATTAAGATGGCAACTTCACCAAGACGGATTCTCTGATGAAGCCCTCTTTCCCCCCAAGCTTCTTTTTGCTCTTCTGCATCCTCTACAGCCTTGGATCCGTGACCTGTGGACATTCCCTATTTTCCTTACAGCATTTATGTGCATATCTGTAAACTATGCATTTGTGTCTAAAAATGCAGTGGTTGTGAGCCCAGAGGGGTTAATTAATTATAATATTATTAATAATAATAATTATAAATAACGTGGCATTTCTTTAGCATTCATTCATTCAACAGTATTTATTTAGCGCGCTTACTATATGCAGAGCACTGTACTAAGCTCTCCTGGAATGTACAAATCAGCAACAGATAGAGACAGTCCCTGCCCATTGATGGGTTTACAGTCTAATCAGGGGAGTGTCTTAGCACTTAGAATATGCCAGGCACTGTACTAAGCATTGTGGTTGATACAAGAAATTGGTTTGGACACAGTCCTTGTCCCACGTGGAACTCACAGTTGCAATCCCCATTATACGGATCAGGTAAGTGAGGCAAAGAGGAATTAAGTGACTTGTTGAAAGCCACACAGCAGACAAGTGGCAGAGACCAGGATTGGAACCCATTACCCTTTGACTCCCAGGCCCCTTTTCTAGCCACTAAGGAGAAAATGAGGTGAAAACATACTGGTGATTACCGAGCAAAGTACTCTGTGCGAAGTACTGTAGGATATTCTGAGGAAGTATGAATCTGAATTATCGTTATGGTGTTTAGTACTTACTACGTGCCAAACACGGTAATAATAATGAATGATAATAATGTTGGCATTTGTTAAGCACTTACTATGTGCAGAGCACTGTCCTAAGTGCTAGAGTAGATACAGGTAATCAGATTGCCCATATGAGGATCACAGTCTTCATCCCCATTTTACAGATGAGGTAACTGAAGCACAGAGAAGTTAAGTGACTTGCCTACAGTCACACAACTGAAAAGCGGCAGAGCTGGGATTCGAACCATGACCTCTGACTCCCAAGTCCGTGCTCTTTCTACTGAGCAACACTGCTTCTAGGGTAGATACGAGGTAATCAGATTCCCACATGGGCTCCCAGTCTTAATCTCAATTTTACAGATGAGGTAACTGAGGCCCAAAGAAGGTAAGTGACTTGCACCAAGGTCACACAGTAGACAAGTGGCAGGGATGGGATTAGAATGCACATTCTCTGACTCTCAAGCCCGTGTTTTTGCCATTAAGCCATGTTGCTGAAGGCAGGTAATGTGTGTGTCCTATTGTACTCTCCCAAGAGCTTCATACAGTGCTCTGCACACAGTAAGCGCTCCACCATGTGTGGCGTGGTGAAATCTGGCCACAGAAGACAGGCCTGGATGAGTGACTGTGGAGGCGCAAGTCTCACCACCCTGCCCTCCATCACCAGGTAAATCTGTGGGACATTTCGGGCTCCAGAAGAACCATTTGTCTGATAGAAAGGGAGAGTTAGGAGTGTGAAAACAATCCAGTTTTGCAAACATGAGTTTCCCCCAAAACATGGATTGCCCAGCAGAGGTTAAGTTTGACAGTCACAGCTAAGCAAACTGCCACATCTTGCAGCTCTAAACCCTTAACTAACCCCATCTTCATATTTCCAAGTCCATTAGTTATTCTCCAGGGACTGGATGCCCAGAACTACTACAGACTGGGCAGAATTCAGGCCCTGCATTCCTGCTGAATTATGCTAGAACTGAAGTCCACATGGCTCTGCTCCTCAAAGAAGAACAGCGTGGACGTGCTAATGTTACCTCTCTCCTACTCCTGACAGTAGACCCTTCCCCCATCCCCCAGAAGCCACCACTGTCAAGGCCAAACTGTCAGAGAAGCATCCCTTCTCTGAGGACTGAAGCTGTGCAAAATGAGCCTACAAACAGGACTGGGGGCAAAGGGAGGCTCGATCCACCTAGAAAATTTAGGAATTCGGGTCTTGTCCATTCCGCAGCCGGGTCAGACAGAACCAGTTCCCTGCATAGAGGCCCAGTCCCCGTTTCCACTACCCCACCTCTGTGCTGGGGGTGGCACCCCTCCTCTCTTTTCTCCTCTTCCAGAGATGAACTTTGAAGCATGGAAATTCAACACAAACATATTCACCAACCACAAACAACACCTTCCCTTAGAGGTGGCGGCACAGCTCCTGACTCCATCTCTCCCCAAGGATTATTATGATGGTATTGGTTAAGCACTTAAAATGTGCCAAGCACTGTTCTAACTGCTGGGGTAAATACAAGGCAATCAGGATGTCTCACGTGGGGCTTGCAGTCTTAATCCCCATTTTACAGATGAAGTAACTGAGGCACAGAGAAGTCAAGTGGCTTGCCCAAGATCACACAGCAGGCAGTGGAAGAGCTGGGATTAAAACTCACATCCTCTGACTCCCAAACCCGTGTTCTTTCCACTAAGCCAGCTGCTTCTGACACAGTCCCTGACCCTTGGGGCTCACAGTCTAAATCCCCATTTTACAGATGAGGGAACTAAGGACCAGAGAAGTAAAGCGATTTGCCCAAAGTCACTCAGCAGACCAGTGGTGAAGCTGAGATTAGAACTCATGACCTTCCTACTCCTAGGCCTGGGCTCTCCACTACACTATCCCGTTTCTTTCGGGAAATGCATGCTGTGGACATGAAGGGGGTCCCACTTGTGGACAGGGGTGTGCAGGGCTTCAGGTCTGCTCATTTGCTCAAGCCAAAGTCAGCTCCCGCCCCAAGCCCCAGTTCCTGAGTCTGGAACCAGCCTTGGTGTTAACAGTGGAAGCTCCCTCCTTATTACTCTCCCCAAAGCTAACTCCATTTTTCATACACACAAGCACACACACCCCACTTCCCTTTGAGGGGGACTGCATTACAGAGTTCCATCTTTCAGTGGTAGGGTATATTTGGGAATTGACCTGACTGCGCCAAGCACAGGGGGATAAAACTTCCAAGAGTGGGGAGTTGTGGAGGACCCGCAACTGTAAAGTGAGCAGTAGCCAGTAGGATGCTCCCTTGTCATCCAGCCCCCACCTGCACCTACATACTTCCCCACTCTTTTCCTGTCACGATCTTGAGGCACTCGGTCCCTTTTCAATAGGTCGCACTTCCCTCATCTGTAAAACAGATATTCAAAACCCATTCTTCCTCCTCCTTAGACCATGAGCCCCATTGGAGGTTAGTCAGACCTGCCCTATAGTAAATCTTTGGAAAATATCACACATTTTTCAAAGCTATACAACTTTACCATACGCTTTACCATACCTGCCTCGAGACCTTGAGGTCACTGAGGTTGGGAACGTGTCTGCCGATTCTGGTGATTTCCCATATGCTCGGTCCGCTGCTCTGTACACGTTAACTGCTCACACATACATTAATGGTGATCATATCATTTCCGTCGTTAAGCCCAAATAGGCGATGCCATCAGGTACAAGTACTTTCTAAGGGCTTTGGTACAGTGCTCTGCACACAGGTAAGCGCTCAATAAATACGACCGAATGAATGAATGAACCTTGGCTTCACTGACTCTGTCCTCTCCTGCTTCTCCTCTTATCTCTCTGGCAGTTCATTCCTCAGTCTCCTTCGCAGATTCTTCCTCCACCTCCCTCCAAAGTTTCAGTCTTTCTTTCCCTTCTATTCTCCATCTACACTCACTCCCTTGGAGAACTCCATTCGCTCCCACAGCTTTCAATTATCGCCTCTATGCGGATGACACCCAAATCTATATCTCCTCCTCTGTCCTCTCTCCTTCCCTTCAGGCTCACATCTCCTCCTGCTTTCAGGACATCTCTACTTGGATGCTCTCTTGCCACCTCAACTCAACATGTCGCAAGACAGAACTCATTATCTTCCTTCCCAAACCCTATCCCTCCTGAAACTTTCCCCTCACTGTAGATGGCACAACAATTCTTTTCGTTTCACAAGCCCGTAACCTTGATGTCATTCATGACTCCGCCCCCTCTTTCATCCCATACATCCAATCCTTAGCTAAATCCTTTCAGTCTCACCTTCAAAACATTGCCAAGACCTGCCCTCTTCTCTCCATCCAAACTGCTACCACGTTAGTACAGCCACTCATCCTATTCTGACTGGATTACTGCATCAGCCTCCTTTCTGCCCTCCCAACCTTCTGCCTCTTCCCACTTCATTTCATACTTCACTCCGCTACCCAGATTATATTTCTACAGGTTTTGGGACATGTCACCCTCCTCCTCCAACATCTCCACTGGTTGCCCATCAACCTCCGTATCAACCAAAAACTCCTCATTCTCAGCTTTAAGGCACTCTATCACTTTGCCCTTTCCTGCTTCACCTCCCTTCTCTCCTTCTACATCCCAGCCAGCACAGTCCGCTCCTCTGGTGCTAAGCTTCTCACTAGGCCTCGATCTCGCCTGTCTCGCCACCGGTTGCTGGCCCACTTCCTAACTCTGGCCTGGGACTCCCATAAAATATTTTTTTAAAAAATGCTGAGAACAGTGCTTGGCACATAGCAAGCGCTTAGCGGATACCATACTTTAGAATCATCATCATCATCATCATTATTATTATTAATAAATGAGGGAAGTGAGGGACTAGATGGATATGTTGATGAGGCATTCTATCGCCTAAACTGATGGCAGGAGGACATACCCTTCCCATAATTAAACAGTCCTCTTGGAGCAATGACCCCCACAGGTCATGGGACCGGATGAGATGCCCGATGGTGTTTTGATGGGGAAAAATGTGCCATAGTCTCTCACAACAATACAGAGATGCAGTCTCACCAACGGTGTTCCCTTTGGACTGAGAGCCCAATCTTGATCATGCACCATAAAGCTTTCCGGGAGAAAAGTAAGGAGTCACCATGTGAATGTCCAGTAGTAACCAATGATTATTCTGATATTGAATCAGAATATCAGAATTCTGATCCCTTACCTTTTTTAATTTTTGCCTGTCTGGTTTCTGAAATCCTCAGGGTGGAACATTCTAATGAATTCTTTTCTTTGTGTGGGGCTGTATGTTTAGTGATGTACAGCAGGGGAAGCAACTTAAAGGAGTATGTGTGAAGAAGTGTGGACCATAAAGGTGACAGCAAAGTGTTGTGTTAGTGTCTTAAGGAGGGTGGGTAAAAGGGAGCAGGGATATTTACGTGGGGAGGGCTAGGGAAAGGGGAAAGGTGTGAAAGTGTGGTTTCAAAGCCAGTAGGTACAACAAGGACATGTGAGTTTTGCTTGCCTTCTACTTGGCCCATTATTCAAGGTGGCTGTCCACACTGTGAAATATACCTTGCAAGAGTATCAGTCTGGACCTGGGGCACATCAGGTCTCCTGGGAGTTAGGGGAGAGAAAGAGAGAGGAAGAGAGAGAGAAATTTCTAAGGAAGAGGGGACATCTAGTGCCATGGATCACCCTTCTACTTTCCCCGCAGAACTGACACACCTTTGGCTGGCTTAAGAGTTCCCACCTACCTGCTTACTTGTAAAGTCCTCAGGAAGGGCTGCCACCTTCACTAGCCTTTGTACAAAGAGGAGTTTTACTCATCAGCTGTGAACATGTGTCTTGAATCTCCTGTGCAGGATACCATCTCTTTTGAAGCATACAAAGACCCAATCTACAAACCAAAAAAGACCATCAGATGTGAGATGGGATTTTAACAACATTTAATCACTAACAAAGTGTTCTGGGGAAGAAAAGCTTACTTCTGAATGGGTGGGAGGGGTGGTGTGGGGGGTGTTTTAATGGGGGAGAGGTGGCTAGGGTTTTTGGGGGAGGTGGACAGGGCGATGAGGATTGCGTATGGGGTGGGGGGACGGGAGGGTGGGAGGGTTGGAGGTGAGAAGTGGACAGGAGTCGGAGACAAACCCAGGCCCAAAAGACATCTTGTGGGCGTGCGTCTGGGGTTGTTTGGGGTTGGGATGGAGTCAGGAGTGCTTCAGGGATAGTTTCCCTCAGGGTGTTGAGAGTCAAGGAAGAAGTTGGAGCTGGCTTGGCTGGAGTCCTTTAGGGTTGAGGCAGGAGTGCTTCAGAAGGTTTCTATTGGGGTGTTTGTGAGACCAGGAAGAAGTTGGAGCTGGCTTGGCTGGAGGGCTGGGGGTCCTTAGGGTGGAGGGCAGGAGTGCTTCAGGAGGGTTTCCAGCGGGGTTGTGAGGAGTCCATGAAGAAGTTGGAGCTGGCTTGGCTGGAGGGCTGGGGTCCTTAGGGTGGAGGCAGGAGTGCTTCAGGATGGTTTCCCTCGGGGTGTTCAGCGTCCAGGATGACGTTAGAGGTGGCTTGACTGGAGGCCTTGGATCCTCAAATTTCGGTGTGCTGTTGAAACAATATTTTTTCCTTTTATTTTGGGGAAGAATGGGAAGGAGGAGAAATCGAGGTGGCTGGAGAAAAAGGGAGGTGGAGAGAGGAAAAGATACAGAAGGGGTCCCCAGCAATCCCCTCTTCCCTGCCGTTCCCTCCCCTGCATTACCACTGTGCACCCTGCAGTGGGACTCCCACTGAGGATCAGGGGGCACCTAGTGGCAGTGTCGCAGTGGGCTTAGACCCTCCATCTGGCCTCCTCAGGCAGGCCTGGACTGCCAACTCCTTCCTCCCCTGCTCCCCTCTCACCGGACTGCCCCTGCTTCCCCCCGCTGCAATAAGGGGCAGCAGGGGCAGTGGCCATGACTCAGACGGCAGGTACCATTATGTGAATTCTTGCTCCGCTGCCCCTTCGCCTGAATTCTTCCCCGGATTTAGGAACGCCGATTCTCTCCTTGTTGCGTGTGGGTAACAAAAATCCTACAAAATCTACAAAACAAAAATCTTCAAAAAGATTTTGAAGTGGAAAAGCTAAAGGAGGAGTAAATGCACTGACAGCTATCGAGGCAACACTTACCGGCTCCCAGGGCCACCCTGAGGATATCCCTTGAACGCCTCCCCTCCCCGCCACCACCCTTGCTGCAAATTAGAAAATTTCTCCCTTCTGACCCGCACCTACCTCTGCTTCTACCAGGGCCTACCTCATCCAGGAAAGCTCCAGTCCAGAGTGGCAGCCTCCCAAAGCTGTACAGATTGAAAACTTTGAGGACAAAATAGTGCGTCAGATGTTCTTACACAAAGCATAGGAAGTGAAATTGCTTTGAAGTTGGATGGAATTTTCTCTCAAAGTGTTTAGGTGGGTCTATAGTGTTATCGTCAGTTTGCGTTCATAAAGCCATTCATCTAATCACGTTAGAAAGGGCAGAGAGATAAAGTTCGCCGTTTTAGGTCTTCCAATGCATGGTAGTTTTCTTCTGTTTTGCTTTTGAATCCCAAGATATCCCAGACATCTATGTTCAATGGAATGAGTGTTGTACAAATTTATATGTCAATTTTATATGTTTGTGATTTTAATATTAACTTTCATTTTAAACTATTTTATTGTATTTCATTGTGTGACCTGTAGTTGCATTCTACTTTATTTTAGATTTTTATTTTATTTAGCTATTTTATTGACTTTTAAAATGCTGGTGTGATGTGCTGCATAAATCCTTTAGTTGTTTTATATCAGTTGAGTGAAAGAAAAAGAACATTCCATTGAACACTGAGTTGGTCAACCAGGATTTAGAGAAGGACAAGGAGTTATCTCTGTCATGCTTGTGTCAAAGAGGTTAGAAATTGAAATCCTGACAAAACACTATAGAATTGTGAAAGATATCTCCAGATAAGACCGGACAACTTCTTAACACGGAAAATGAGCCTACACGGTCCAATTGGAGCAGCTCTAACCTCTCTAAAAAAAGGAAGGTTCACAAGAGAGACAGCCCAGATTGTCGATGAGGATGATAATCTCTTGGTCTAGAAATGCAGCCCTGAAGGACCAACTAGGGATTTCTTGGACAACCAGACCGTGTCTTTCAGGAGATTCTGCAAGGAGAGAATCGCCTCCCATTTCCTCCTGCAAAGTTTCTTTAGGGTTTCCCTCCCCAGCCCGCCGCCGGCCCCCCACCCCACCACCTCAGCCCCGGCACCGCCTCCCCTAGCCCCCAGCCCAGCCTCCACCAACCACCACAAGGACCAGAGTAGCCAGATGGGATAGGATGGATCCAACAAGAGATTTGGGCATGAAGCTACTTTCACCCTACTTGCCCCTGGGTCTTGAAGACCCAAGGCAGGAGGTCATCACAGGAGAGGCTGTTTCACATGAAGCTAAGTTTTTCAGGAATTTGGCATGATGCAAAAATCCCTCCTCTTCCTCCTCCACCTCAAATTTTCATTGATCGCCCTCCAATACCTTGGACCAGAGGTTCGAGACACAGCCTGGGATCCAGAAGAGATTCCCGATTGACTGGCATGAAGCACCTGCCTCCTTTTTCACCTCAATTCTAAAATGAAAGGGCCTTGAAGGCCTGAGGGGGTATAATAAGAAGGACGGTTGTTTGCATGAAGCAGGTTTTACCTTTTCCTTTGTCCCAAATATTTTCTCTCCTAATGAAAAGGCTTGGGAAGGCAAAGACATTGGTGGCAAAATAAAGGGGAAAATTTTGCAGCAAGAAAATTTCTCCTTTTCACACTGAGTTGATCATACTTTCTCTGTCAACGAACAGAAGGACTTTACGGATGAGGTTGAAAAAGTAAAGAGAGAGGAATTTGGCAGTTGGGCCCTATCTCTTTCACTCCTCAAATGTTCTCATTGCAGGTCTTAGCGTCTGCATGCAGCAAATTTCTCCTTTTCGACCCCAATTAGTGTCTTTTCAGTTCTTGAAGACCTGAGGCAGAGAAATTTGCGTGATCATTTTTACATGCAGCAAATTTCTCCTCTTTCACTTGAAATACTGTCTTTTCAGGCATTGAAAACCATGCTAGCAAAATCAAAGCTGGATGGTTTTTGCTCCTTGGAAATTTCTCCTTTCTCCTTTTGGATAATCTCGATTCACCCTCACTTCAAAGGCCTCGAAAGGCCTGAGGTGGAGAAAAAAAAATGAGAGAGAGTTTGCAGGACACAAATTTCCCCTTTGCATCGCATACCTTCTCTTCTGAGGCCTTAAAGACCTTACCAAGAGAGAAATCAATGCAGGAGATTTTGGGCGTGAAGCCCATTTCTCCTGTTCCACCTCAAGTATTTCTTATTCATTCTCAATTCAAAGGTCAGCCAGGCTGCAGGGAGACTTGGGTTCAGGAGACATTATTGTAGGAAGTTACATTTATCCATTTCCAGCTCATATACTGTCTTTCTCTTCAGGTCTTGTAGATCTTAGGCGGACACACTGATGGGAGAGTTTTGGCGTAAAACAAATTTCTCTTCTTCCCCCTCCAATATTCTCCTTTCAAGCCCTGAAGACCTGCGGCAGAGAAGTGAAAGCAGAAGGTTGTTGGCATGAAGCAACCTTCTCCTTTGTCACCTCACATAATCTCAACTCACTCTCATCTCAAAGGCCTTGAGGCCTCAGGTGGGCCAATGCCCAGGAGATGTGTCTGCATCAAGCACACTTCTCCCTTTCCAGCTCATATATTGATTTTCTCCTCAGGCCTTGAAGACCTTAAGGTAGAAAGATGATCAGGTGAGTTTTTGCGGGGAGCAAATGTCTCCTTTTTCAATCTCGTATATCCTCCTTTCATGTCTTGAAGACCTTAGGTAGACAAGTTCAAACAGGAGACTGATTGCATGAAGTGTGCTTCTCCTTTTCCACCTTTTATATTTTTCTCTTCTCACTTCTCAATTAAAGGCCTCCAAGGCTTTAGGTGGCACAACAAACGGTACCATTTTTTGCATGACGCCAAACCTCTCCTTTGCCAGCTCACATGCATTCTCTCTTTGCAGGCCTTGAAAACCATAGGTAAAGAAATAAGAGGATATTTTCTGCCATGAAACAAATACTTTCCCTTGCCCATCCGACAGTCCCTCCTCAATCTCAATTAAAACACTCTAGAAGCTAAGGGGGCGGGGGGGGGGGGGCGGAGGGCATAATGAAAAGGAGATTTGTCCAGTGAAAAAGAATTTCTCTTTTTCAACCCAAACAGTCCCTTTTCTGGCCTTGAAGACCTTAGGGTAGAGAAACAAAAGCCGGAGACAGTGTACACGAAATAAATTCCTCCTTTTTCAAATGAAATATTCCCTCTTTGTTCTTTATTAATAGGCCTAGAAGGCCTGAAATGGACTAATGCACAGGAGATGTATCTGCATGGAGCCAATGCCTCCTTTTCCAGGTCACATATTTTCTCTTTAGGCCTTGAGGACCTTAGACAGATCATTTGCAGGCAGCAAATTTCTTCATTTTTTAACCCCATCTATTGCCTTTTCCCAGCCCTCAGGTAGAGAAAGAGAAACGCGATTGTTTGCATGAACAACACCTGTCCTAGTTCCCCCCAGATATTCTCTTTCAGGACGTGAACACCTCAGTTTGAGAGGTGAAAGTGGGAGATGGTATGCATGAAGCAAATTTCTCCTCTTAAACCTCAAAGACTCTCCTTTCAGGTCTTGAAGACCTGAGAAAGAGAAAAGAAGGTAGGATATGGTTGTACATGAAGCAAGGTTCTCCATCTTCACCTCCAAGATTCTCTTTAAAGGCCTAGAAGACAATAGGGAGAGAACGAAAAGTGGGAGATTGTTTGCATGAAGCAAATTTCTCCTTCTTCCCCTCAAATAGTCTATTCTGAGGCCTTGAAGGCCTTAGACAGATCAGGAAGAGCTGGACATGATTTGCATGAAACAAATTCTCCTTTGCACCTCAGAGATTCACTATTCATTCTCCATTAGAAGACCTTGAAGGCCTGAGGTGGAGTAATGCATAAGAAGTAGTATCCGCATGAAGCAAACATCTCCTTCTCATTGAATTGTCTTGGAAAAGGCCTTGAAGGCCTAAGGGGAGTACCGCATAGGAGATGTTTCTGTGTGAAGCAGACTTCTACTTTTCCCCTTCATATATTTTCTCTTCAGGTCATGAAGACCTTAGATAGAAAAATGATCAGGTGAGTTTTTCTCGGAGGCAAAGTTTTCCTTATTTAATCTCATATATTAGTCTTTCCATCCCTTAGGAAGAGAAGCAAAAGCAGGAAATGGTTTGCAAGAAGAATATTTGTACTTTTTGGACACAGATATTCCCCTTTTGGGTCCGGAAGACATTTGGTAGAGATACCAACGTGGTAGGAGGTGTGCCTAAACCAAATTCATCTTTCTAACCCTTAAATACTTTCTTCTGTGGCCTTGAAGACCTTTGAGAAATAAAGCCTGGAGAATGTATGCAGAAAGCTAACTTCTCCACTTTCATCGCAAATGTTCTCTTTCATGGCCTTGAACACCTCAGAAAAAGACATAAAAGCTGGAGATTGTTTGCATAAAGCAAATTTCTCTTTGTCCCACCTCAAATATTCTCTTTGGAGGCCTTGAAGATGTTTGCAAAGCAAGATACATTTCTGCTATTGCACCTCAAATACTTTCTTTTAAGGCCTTGAAGTCCCTGTATAGAGAAATACAAGCTGGAGATGCTTTGCGTGAAGCCAACTCCTCCTTTCGCACCTCACATATCCTCTAGTCACTCTCAATTCAAATGCCTTGAAGGCCTGAGGTGGGGGAATGAACAGGAAGTGTATCTGCATGAAGCAAATTTCTCTTTTTTCACCTAAAAAAATCTCTTTTAAGGCCTTGAACACCTTGTATGGGGACATAAGAGCTGGAGATGGTTTACAGGAAGTAAATTCACCCTTTTTCAACTCACATATTCCCTTTAATGGCCTTGAAGACCTTGGATTGAACAATAAGCAGGACAGTTTTTGCATGAAGCAAAGTTCTCCTTTTTTAAAGCCATATACTATCTTCTCAGGTCTTGAAGACCTTACATAGAGAAAGAAAGCAGGAGACTGTTTGGATCAAACAAATTTCTGCTTTTTCACCTCAAATATTCTCCTGGGCGGCCCTGAAGGCCTTAGACAAAACCTGGAGTTTGTTCACGTGAAGCAAATTGCTTCTTTTACACTGCAAATATTCTCTTTCCTGGCCGTGAAGACCATAGCCAGAGAAATACAAGTTGGAGGTGGTTTGTATGAAGCAAATTTATCCTTTTAACCCTCAATTATTCTCTTTTCATTCTCCGTTCAAAAGGCTTGAAGGTTTCAAGTGGAGAAATGAACTGAAGAAGTATCTATGACATGAAGAAAATTTCTCCCTTGTCACCTAAATCATTCTCTTTCTAGGCCTCGAACACCTTCCAGAACTAAAAGTTAGATAATGGGGGGCATGAAGCCAATTTATCATTTTTCACCTGCGAGGTTACCTCTGAAGGCCTTATAACCTTAATTTAAGGTGGACAAATGAGCTGGCGGTTTTTGCATGAAGCAAAAGTGTCCTTTTCAAATGCCATATGTATTCAGGCCTTGAAGACTTTTAGTTAGAAAACTGCTAGTAGGAAATGGTTTACATAAAGCCAATTTCTCCTCTTCCACTTGAAATAGTCTCTTTGGAAACCTTGAAGACCTCCGAGAAACCTAAACTGGAGATTGCATACGTGAAACTAACTTTCTCTGTTTTTAGCTCAGGTACCCTCTTTTAAGGCCTCCAAGACCTTAGGTAGAGAAAGAAAAGCTGGAGATGGTTTCCAGTAAGCAATTTTCTCCTTTCTGACCTTAAATAATCTCTTTGCTGGCCTTGAAGACCTTAGGGAGAGAAATCTAAGATGGAGATTTTTGCATGAAGCAAATTTCCCCTTTTATACCTCAAACGTTCCCTCATTCATGCTCAGTTCAAAGGCCTTGGAGGCCTGAGGTGGAGTAATGAATAGGAGATTCATTCAATAGTATTTATTTATTGAGCGCTTACTATGAGCAGAGCCCTGTACTAAGCATTTGGAATGAACAAATTGGCAACAGATAGACAGTCCTTGCCCTTTGATGGGCTTACAGTCTAATTGGGGGACACAGGCAGACAAGAACAATGTGGGCGCCCCCCGACTACAGTGAAGCTGCACCGCCCTCCTCCCCCACTATTAAGATGGAATGAGCAGGCCTTGAAGACCAGCAAGGGAAGGAGTGAACAGGCCCTGAGGACCTCCGAGGGAGACAGAGGGCAGGCTACGAAGACCTGCAAGAGAGGGAGACAGCAGACCATGAAGACCTGCAAGGGAGTGAGTGAGAAGGTCCTGAAGGCCAGTGAGGGAGGGAATGAGCTGGCCGTGAAGACCTGCAGGGGAGGGAGTGAGGAGGCCATGAAGACCTGCAAGGGGACAGAATGAGTTGACTCTCAAGACCTGCCTGGGAGAGAGACAGCAGGGCATGAAGACCTACTAGGGAGGGAGGGAGCAAGTCATGAAGACCGGCAAGGGAGGGAGGGAGCAGGCCCTGAAGACCTGCAAGGGAGGGAGTGAAGAGGCCATGAAGACCTGCGAGGGAGGGAGTGAGGAGGCCCTGAAGAGCTGGCAAGGGAGAGAGTTATAAGGCTTATAAGATCTGTAAGGAGGGAATAAACAGGCCATGAAGACCTGTATGGGAGAGAGTGAGCAGGCCATGAAGATCTACAGGGAGGGAGGGGGAAGGCCCTGAAGACCTGGAAGAGAGAAAATAAACAGGCCACGAAGAGCTACAAGGGAGGGAATGAGCAGGCCCTGAAGACCTGCAAGGGAGGGAAAAAACAGGCCATGAAGACCTTGCAAGGGAGGGAGTGAGCAGGCCCTGAACCTAGAAGGGAGGGAATGAGCTGGCCCTGAACACCTGTAGGGGATGGCGTGAGGAGGCCCTGAAGACCTGCAAGGGGATAGATTGAACTGGCCCTGAAGACCGGAAAGGGAGGGAGTGAGCAGGCCATAAAGAACTCCTAGAGATGGGGTGTGCAGCCCCTGACAAACTGCTAGGGAGGGAGAAGGCCCTGAAGATCTAGAAGGGAGGGAGTGAGTAGGCCATGAAGGCCTTCAAGGCAGGGAATGAGCAGGCTCTGAAGACATGTAATAGAGGGAGTAAGAAGGTCCTGAAGACCTGCAAGGGAGGGAGTGAGAAGACCATGAAGAGCCGAATGGGAGGGAGTGAACCGGCCCTGAAGACTTGCAGGGGATGGAATGAGCTGACCCTGAAAACGTGCTAAGAAGGGAGTGGGCAGGCCCTGATAAACTGCTAGGGAGGGAGTGAGCAGGCCATGAAGACCTGCAAGGGAGGCTATAAACTGGCCTTAAAGACCTACAAGGAAGGGAGTGAGCAGGCCATGAAGACCTACTAGGGAGGGAGGGAGCAGCCCCTGAAGCCCTGCATGGGAAGGAATGAGAAGGCCCTGAAGACCTAACTACAAGGGAGGGAGCGAGGAGGTCCTGAAGACCTGCTAGGGAGGGTAATTGCAGGCCAAGAAGATCCAAGAGGGAGAGAATGGCAGGACATGAAGGCCATCAAGGAAGGGAGTGAGCAGGTCCTGAAGAAATGTTAGGGAGGGAGTGAGCAGTCCAGGAAGACCTGCAAGGGAGGGAATAAAAAGGGCAGGACACTTGCGAGGGAGGGAAAAAGCAGGCCATGAAGATCTGCAAGGGAGGGAGTGAGCAGGCCATGAAGACCTGCAAGGGAGGGAGACAGCAAGCCGTGAAAGCCTCAAAGGGAGGAAGACAGCAGGCCATGAAGACCTGTGATGGGGAGAGTGAGCAGGCCCTGAAGACCTCAATGTGGGAGAGTGCACAGGCCTTGGGGAACTGATAGGGATGGAGTTAGCAGGCCCTGAAGATTGGCAATGGAGGGAATAAACAGGCCCTGAAGACCTGCAAGGGAGGATATAAGCAGCCCTGAAGACCTGCAAAGGAAGGTAGTGAGCAGGCTCTGAAGACCTACAAGGGAGGGAGGGGGCAGGCCATGAAGACCTCTAAGGGGGAGAGTGACAGGCTGTGAAGACCTGTAAGGGAGAGATTGAGCAGTTCCTGAAGAGCCGCAAATGAGGGAGTGAGCAGGCCATGAAGACTTGCGAGGGAGAGAGTTACCAGGCTCATAGGATCTGTAAGGGAGGGAATAAGCAGGCCATGAAGACCTGTATGGGAGAGGGTGAACAGGCCATGAAGATCTGCAAGGGAGGGAGTGAGCAGGCCCTGAATCTCTGCAAGGGAAGGAATAAACAGGCCCTGAAGACCTGCAAGGGAGAGAATAAACAGGCCATGAAGACCTGTAAGAGGGAGAGTGAGCAGGCCATGAAGACCTGTAATGGGGAGAGTGAGAAGGCCATGATGACCTAAAAGGGAGGAAATAAGCAGGCCCTGAAGACCTGTAAGGGAGGGAATAAACAGGTCATGAAGACCTGTAGGGGAGAGAATAAACAGGCCATGAAGACCTGCAAGGGAGAGAATAAACAGGCCATGAAGACCTGTAAGAGGGAGAGTGAGCAGGCCATGAAGACCTGTAACGGGGAGAGTGAGCAGGCCATGATGACCTACAAGGGAGGGAATAGGCAGGCCCTGAAGACCTGCAAGGGAGGGAATAGGCAGGCCATGAAGACCTGTAGGGGAGAGAATAAACAGGCCATGAAGACCTGCAAAGGAGAGAATAAACAGGCCATGAAGACCTGTAAGAGGAAGAGTGAGCAGGCCATGAAGACCTGTAAGGGAGAGAGTGAGCAGGCCCTGAAGACCTGCAAGGGACCGAGTGAGGAGGCCATGAAGACCTGGCAAGGGTGAGGATAAACAGGCCATGAAGACCTGTAAGGGAGAGAGTGAGCAGGCCATGAAGACCTACAGAGAGGGAGTGAGCAGGTCATGAAGACCTGCAAGGGAGAGAGTGAGCAGGTCATGAATACCTGCAAGGGAGAGAATAAACAGACCATGAAGACCTGCAAGGGAGAGAATAAACAGACCATGAAGACCTGTAAGAGGGAGAGTGAGCAGGCCATGAAGACCTGTAACGGGGAGAGTGAGCAGGCCATGATGACCTACAAGGGAGCGAATAGGTAGGCCCTGAAGACCTGCAAGGGAGGGAATAAGCAGGCCATGAAGACCTGTAGGGGAGTGAATAATAGGCCATGAAGCCCTGCAAGGGAGAGAATAAACAGGCCATGAAGACCTGTAAGAGGGAGAGTGAGCAAGCCATGAAGAACTGTAAGGGAGAGAGTGAGCAGGCCCTGAAGACCTGCAAGGGACCGAGTGAGGAGGCCATGAAGACCTGGCAAGGGTGAGGATAAACAGGCCATGAAGACCTGTAAGGGAGAGAGTGAGCAGGCCATGAAGACCTATAGGGAGGGAGTGAGCAGGCCATGAAGACCTACAGAGAGGGAGTGAGCAGGTCATGAAGACCTGCAAGGGAGAGTGTGAGCAGTCCATGAATACCTGCAAGGGAGAGAATAAACAGACCATGAAGACCTGCAAGGGAGGGAGTGAGCAGGCCACAAAGACATGCAAGGAGGGAATAAACAGGCCACGAAGACCTGCAGGGAGGGAATAACAGGCCATGAAGACCTGCATGGGAGGGAGTTACCAGGCTCTGAAGATCTGTAAGGGAGGGAGTGAGCAGGCCATGAAGACCTGCAAGGGAGGGAATGAGCAGGCCCTGAAGCCCTGCAAGGGAGGGAAAAAACAGGCCATGAAGACCTGTAAGAGGGAGAGTGAGTAGGCCATGAAGACCTGCAAGGGAGGGAAAAAACAGGCCATGAAGACCTTGCAAGGAAGGGAGTGAACAGGCCCCAAACCTAGAAGGGAGGGAATGAGCTGGCCTTGAAGACCTGCAGGGGATGGAGTGAGGAGGCCATGAAGACCTGCAAGGGAGAGAATAAACAGACCATGAAGACCTGCAAGGGAGAGAATAAACAGACCATGAAGACCTGTAAGAGGGAGAGTGAGCAGGCCATGAAGACCTGTAACGGGGAGAGTGAGCAGGCCATGATGACCTACAAGGGAGCGAATAGGTAGGCCCTGAAGACCTGCAAGGGAGGGAATAAGCAGGCCATGAAGACCTGTAGGGGAGTGAATAAATAGGCCATGAAGCCCTGCAAGGGAGAGAATAAACAGGCCATGAAGACCTGTAAGAGGGAGAGTGAGCAAGCCATGAAGAACTGTAAGGGAGAGCGTGAGCAGGCCCTGAAGACCTGCAGGGACCGAGTGAGGAGGCCATGAAGACCTGGCAAGGGTGAGGATAAACAGGCCATGAAGACCTGTAAGGGAGAGAGTGAGCAGGCCATGAAGACCTATAGGGAGGGAGTGAGCAGGCCATGAAGACCTACAGAGAGTGAGCAGGTCATGAAGACCTGCAAGGGAGAGAATAAACAGACCATGAAGACCTGCAAGGGAGGGAGTGAGCAGGCCACAAAGACATGCAAGGAGGGAATAAACAGGCCCTGAAGACATGCAGGGAGGGAATAACAGGCCATGAAGACCTGCATGGGAGGGAGTTACCAGGCTCTGAAGATCTGTAAGGGAGGGAGTGAGCAGGCCATGAAGACCTGCAAGGGAGGGAATGGGCAGGCCCTGAAGACCTAGAAGGGAGGGAGTGAGCAGGCCATAAAGACCTGCAAGGGAGGGAATGAGCAGGCCCTGAAGCCCTGCAAGGGAGGGAAAAAACAGGCCATGAAGACCTGTAAGAGGGAGAGTGAGTAGGCCATGAAGACCTGCAAGGGAGGGAAAAAACAGGCCATGAAGACCTTGCAAGGAAGGGAGTGAACAGGCCCCAAACCTAGAAGGGAGGGAATGAGCTGGCCTTGAAGACCTGCAGGGGATGGAGTGAGGAGGCCATGAAGACCTGCAAGGGGACAGAATGAGTTGGCCCTGAAGGCCTTAAAGGAAGGGAGTGAGCAGGTCGTTAAGACCTGCAAGGGAGAGAATAAACAGACCATGAAGACCAGCAAGGAAGGGAATGAGCAGGTCCTGAAGACCTGCAAGGGGAGAGAATGAACTGGCCCTGAAGACCTGATAGGGAGGGAGTAGGTCATGAAGAACTAATAGAGATGGGGTGTGTGAGCTCTGACAAATTTCTAGGGAGGGAGGGAGCAGGCCCTGAAGACCTAGAAGGGAGGGAGGGAGCAGGCCATGAAGACCTACAAGGGAGGAAATGAGCAGGCCCTGAAGACTTGCAAGGAGATAGAATGAGATGGCTCTGAAGACCTGCAAGGGAGGGAAGAGAGCTGGCCCTGAAGACCTGCTAGGAAGGGAGAGAGCAGGCCTTGAAGGCCTTCAAGGAAGGGATTGAGCATGTCCTGAACACATGTAATGGAGGGAGTGAGCAAGTCCTGGAGACTTGCAAGGGAGGGAGACAGCAGGCCATGAAGACCTACTAGGGAGGGAGGGAGCAGGCCCTCAAGGCCTTCAAAGGAGGGAGACAGCAAGTCATGAAGACCTTGTATCTGCAAGAAGCCAATTCCTCCTTTAGGACCCCAAATGTTTTCTTTTGAAGCCTTGAAGACCTCAAATAAGCAGGAGAGGTTTTCCACGAAGCAAGATACTCCTTCTTTTCAACCCATATATTGCCTTTTCAGCCCTCAAAGACTTAAGGAACAAGAAAGGAAACAGGAGACGTGTTGTGTAAAGCAAATTTCCTCTTCTTCACCTCCAAAATTCTCTTTGCTGGCCTTAAAGACCCCTTAGATAGAGAAAGAAAACTGGAGATGATTTTCTTGAAGAAATTTCTCCTTTGGCACAGCCAATGTTCTCTCTTAAGGCAAAGCAGATATTTGAGAAAGCAAATTTCTCCCTTTTCCCCTCAAACATCTTTTTGAAGGTCTTGAATACCACTTTGGGGAGGGAAATGAAATCTGGAGAATTTTTGCACGAAGCACGTTTCTCCTCTGGCACCTCAACAACTCTCTGTTCTGTAATACAAGGCCTTGGAGACACAAGGTGGGGACTCAGGCACAGGAGATGTCTCAGTATCCAGCAAATCTCTCCTTTCCCTCCTCATCTATTTTCTTTAAAGGCCCTTACATCCTTCCCTAGACAAATAAGCAGGAGAGGTTTTGCATAGAGCAAAATCCTCCTTTTTTAACCCCATCGAATCTTTACAGCCCATGAAGACCTTGGGTAGATCAATCCAAGCAAGAGATTGTTGGCCTAATGAAAACTATTTGTTTTTTACCTCGGATTTCCTGGCCACAAAGACTTAGCTTACAGTGCGGAGCACTGGTTCAGGGCCTCAGAGGGTTTTGCCTTTATCCATCCCTCGCCGCATGGGCCAGAGCGAAGGTCTTCTCTCACTGCCGGCTTCAGTCCTCTGATATTCTGGGAGATGCTGAGCCAATTGGAGGTTTGGAATTCAGGCGACAGTCCACTGGGGGAAAAAGAAAACCCCTTCATTAGTGTTCTCTGGAGAGGTAGAGTGATCCACAATTAGCCCAACAGCCTTTGTCAAATATTCCCCAAGGGGAGTCAAGGAATGTCTCACTACCCCCAATGGGTGGAGAATGAATGACTTTCCGGCCTTCCATTTCTCTGGATTATCTTGCCAGGGATGATGATGATGATGCTGATGATGATGATGATGGTATTTGTTAAGCGCTTACTAAGTGCAAAGCACTGTTCTAAGCGCTTGGGGGGGATATAAATTGATCAGGTTATCCCACATGGGGCTCACAGTCTTAATCCCCATTTTACAGATGAGGTAACTACTGAGGCACAGAAAAGTTAAATGACTTGCCCAAAGTTACACAGCTGACAAGTGGCGGAGTCGGGATTAGAACCCATGACCTCTGCCATGACCTCTGACTCCCAAGCCCGTGCTCTTTCCACTGAGCCATAAAAACGCTGTTCCACAGGCAAGGATTCCAACCTGCGGGATGTGACTGGGAGCATCCCCCTTCTCATTTCTGACAATTGCTGAGATTGATCTTCCCTTTGGCAGGCCTCAAAATCGCTCCAGACTTCACTCACCCCACCCCAAAACCTTTCCCTCTCCTCCGTTCATACCTTTACTGCCACCAGCATCTTTTCATCTAGCCCTCCTCACCCTCCCGTCAGATCGGCTTCTACTGACATCTGAGGCCGCACTTCTGCCTGGCTGGATGCTGGCCGGATGGGGCGCGTCCAGAAGTAGGCCCGTTAAGTTTCTGAAAAATATCGACCTGGGGTTGAGCCCACGAGCACAGACTCTACCACTGTTTTCACTTTTTTCCAGATCTCCTTCAAATCACACCGCTTGAGGATGTGCAAGCATTTTCTTGTCTCTCTTAAACTAAAGCCAAACCTCATACGGAATATAAACCCAATCCCAACAGTCAGGAGAGTGAAACGTTCTAAATCAGGGAGCCTCATCCTAAGACGTTTTATTCTTTCTTTTTAAGGAGACGTGAGGTAAATTTCCCTTGGAAATTTACTGTCAGGCTCCGTTTCTGCATCGACTTTTAAATGGCCTAACAGTACTATGTTTTTAATGTCTCTTTTATTTTCCTTATTATTTCTTCCTAAGTAAAGGCTCCCAGTCGCTCCTGTCTCTCTCCCGACTGAATTTTAAGGAATGTAAGCAACATCCTAACCAGCAGAGTTCTTTCCCCTGAAAATGGATTGGGGATATATTCTGGGAGGGAAAGGCCAAATACTTTTTCATCTTGAATATGAATATGTGAGAGAGGCTTAAGAGTTCAGAACGTTCGATACTAGCAGTAAAAGTTTCCAAATTAGTTTTGGTTAGGATATGAGGAGATACTTATTTTTTTTTCTCCCTGACAGACAGGTCGACTCCCACGGTTAAGGCTCTCGGTTTGGTTGGTGCAGCCGTGGGCGGGATGTTCGAGTCTCCTCCTTCCTCCTCTGCTGCTTTCTCCTCATCTCCCGGAGGCTTGGGGTGAAACGGACACTTGAAATTTCTGAAAGAGAGGCCAAACCTCGGTTTCAACACAGAGAGACAATAGGGCTTTCCTAGGGAACAGCAGAAATTCCTTTTCAAATGCCAGTATTCATTCACCCTGCTACAAGACACAGGTGCATCGATTTTCTCTCCTTCTATCGATCGAGGGGCTCGAAATGCACTTTTCAGAGGCTGATCTGGCTAGTACAGGATTCTAACCTACACGCCGGGCAGGAGTTGAGGTCAAGGATTTCTTTCCTTTAGAGACAGTCGCCTTCCTCTCTCTCCTCCGACAGACCCAGGGAGAACACGGCCCAACTTGAGCCCAAATCCTCTCCTTGGGTCCCACTTTCCCTGAAATGAATCCCTTCAGGACAGAGCTATCCGAGTGCCTCAACGTAGCACTGGAATTCACATTTTTCATGAGTGGTTTGGGGGGAAACAAGCCCCACCCGCTGGCCTTCATTTCAGAGACGGTCGAACCTCGGGGTCATCCCTGCAGCACAAACGGGTCTCGCTTGCTAAGAGCTTTCTGTTTCAATGACAATTTTAATTTTCTTTTCCCTAAAATCAGGTCAAGGTGTCCAGTGATTTTGTCCTAAGAATTTGTTCCTATTTCGACGACAAACTTCGGCACCCACCCAACCACCCACCCCCCCACACACAAACACACACACACACCCAGCCCCCACAACCCCAAAAGGGCGGAGGGGCAGTGTGAGGGAATAATTTTGAATAGCATTTTAGAGCCACACAATTCCTTAAAATCATTTGGAAACTTTGGAAAGCCAAAGGGGTCAAATCAGTGTGTCAGGGGAGGGGTGCACGCTTTCAGTTTGTGTGGGCTAATCCTTTTTTTTTTTTCTTTTCATGTTCTTTTCCCCTTTCTTTCATCTCCTTCCTGAACCTCCCGCCCCACCCGCCCCTCAGACTGGCTTGGAGTGAGCCAGCGGCTTTCCCTGGCCGCTCTCCTTCCCTCAGGCCTAGAGAAGCAGCGTGACTGAGTGGAAAGAGACAGGGCTAGGGAGTCAAAGGTCATGGGTTCGAATCCCAACTCTGCCTCATGTCAGCTCTGTGGCTGTGGGCAAGTCACTTCTCTGGGCCTCAGTTCCCTCCTCTGTAAAAGGGCAATGAAGACTGTGAGCCTCACGTGGGACAACCCGGTTACCCCGTATCTACCCCGGTGCTTACAACAGTGCTCTGCACAAAGTAAGCGCTTAACAAATACCAGCATTTATTATTATTATTGTTACCAGCCGCCGCGGCCTCCGACTGTCAGCTCGGGCCGCTCCACACAGAGAAACTCGGCCTGAGGACGGAGTCGGGGGCTGAGGGAAGCGAGTGGGGGGCGGAGCCAAGGATTGTCTGCGCTGGGGCTCTGACTGCAGGGAGGACTGACTGACTGACTGGCTTCTCCCCACCTTCTTCGCCCGTTGAAGGAACCGGAAAGAAAGAAAAAAAACGAAAATAAAACCCCTAAACGGCGTGCATCCAATGCCACGAATCGACGGGAAATGGTGGATTTGTCTAGGGCAATAGAGGCGATCAATTTTGAGCCTACTGTGGCGAAACTCCTTTGCCCGCACTTCCTTTGGGGGAGATGGTTCCTTTTCCATGGGATTCCAATTAAAATAGGAAAAAATCAATGTGATTAGGCTTCGGGTAAGTTCTGTAGAAAAAAGGATGATTCAATTGATTTGCCTCTCTCAATAATGATAATAATAATAATGATGATGTTGCTATTTGTTAAGCGCTTACTTTCATTCATTCATTCATTCAATAGTATTTATTGAGCGCTTACTATGTGCAGAGCACTGTACTAAGCACTTGGGATGAACAAGTCGGCATGTGCAAAGCACTGTTCTAAGCGCTGGGGAGGATACAAGGTAATTCATTCAATAGTATTTATTGAGCGCTATGGGCAGACCACTGTACTAAGCGCTTGGAATGTACAAATCGGTAACAGATAGCAACAGTCCTTGCCCTTTGGCGGGCTTAGAATCTAATCGGGGGAGACAGACAAGAACAATAACAATAAACAGGATCAAGGGGAAGAACATCTCATTAAAACAATAGCAAATAAATAGAATCAAGGTGATGTACATCTCATTAATAAAATAAATGTGGTAATGAAGATATATACAGTTGAGCGGACGAGTACAGTGCTGAGGGGATGGGGAGAGGGGGAGGAGCAAAGGGAAAGGGGGGAGAAGAGGGTTTAGCTGCGGAGAGGTGAAGGGGGGTAGAGGGAGCAGAGAGAAAAGGGGAGCTCAGTCTGGGAAGGCCTCTTGGAGGAGGTGAGCTTTAAGTACGGATTTGAAGAGGGGAAGAGAATCAGTTTGGCAGAGGTGAGGAGGGAGGGCGTTCCAGGACCGCGGGAGGATGTGGCCCAGGGATCGACGGTGGGATAGGCGAGAACGGGGGACGGTGAGAAGGTGGGCAGCAGAGGAGCGGAGCGTGCGGGGTGGGCAGTAGAAAGAGAGAAGGGAGGAGAGGTAGGAAGGGGCAAGGTGATGGAGAGCCTCGAAGCCTAGAGTGAGAAGTTTTTGTTTTGTACGGAGGTTGATAGGCAACCACTGGAGGTTTTTAAGAAGGGGAGTGACATGCCCAGAGCGTTTCGGCAGGAAGATGAGCCGGGGAGCAGAGTGAAGAATAGACTGGAGCGGGGAGAGAGAGGAGGAAGGGAGATCAGAAAGCAGGCTGACACAGCAATCTAGCCGGGATTTTACGAGAGCCCGTAACAGTAAGATAGCCGTTTGGGTGGAGAGGAAAGGGTGGATCTTCGTGATATTATAAAGGTGAGACCGGCAGGTTTTGGTGACGGATTGGCTGTGTGGGGTGAACCAGAGAGCCGAGTCAAAGATGACACCGAGGTTGCGGGCCTGAGAGACGGGAACGATGGTCGTACCATCCACAGTGATAGGGAAGTCAGGAAGATTGTCCAACGCGAGGCTCACAGTTAATCCCCATTTGACACATGAGGTAACTGAGGCACAGAGAAGTTAAGTGACTTGCCCACAGTCACACAGCTGCCAAGTGGCAGAGATGTTCTACCAAATCATAGAAAAACAGAAGTCTTCACAAAGAAGAGGACTTAGCTAGAGCTCAAAAAGTTACAGCTTCTTTGCAAAATAAATAATAATAATAATGGTACTTCTTAAGCGCTGACAGTGCTCTGAGCGCCTGGGTCGATCCAAGGGTTGTCCCACATAGGGCTCACAGTTTTCATCCCCATTTTCCAGATGAGGTAACTGAGGGCCCAGAGAAGTTAAGCGGCTTGCCGAAGGTCACACAGCACATGAGTGGCGGAGCAGGGATGAGAACCCACCCACATCCTCCGACTCCCAAGCCCGGGCTCTTGCCACTGAGCCACCCTGGCAGGACCCATTTTGCCTCTACGTGCCTTTTCTCCTCAGACTTCCAGGCGTCCGAGTGGGCAGAGTGAAAAGAACTGGGGGGGAAAAGCCCTTTCCTTTGGATCCCTTTTCACTCACCATTTCGGGCTTCTAGGAGTGAAAGGGAGCCACAGAATGGTTGAACCCCCGGCGGGTAGGTGGGAGAGGCAAATCCCATCAGAGTCCTCAAGGAGAGGGGGTTCAGTGATCAAGCCAGTATTTTCTGTTTCTATGGCATCATTTTTTTTTCCCCTGCATACTTACCACTGGCCCTTATTCTTTGCCACTGAGAGCGCAAATCCTCCAAAAGGCCTTCCCAGACTGAGCTTCCCCTTTTCCCTCTGCTCCCTCTCTGCCCTCCCTTCACCTCCCCTCAGCTAAGACCCCTTTCCCTTCCATTTCCCTCTGCTCCTCCCCCCATCCCTTCCCCTCCCCTCGGCACTGTGCTCGTCTGCTCATTTGTATACATTTTTATTACCCTATTCATTTTGTTAAAGAGATGTACGTCCCCATGATTCTATTTGCTATTGTTTCTGTCTCCCCCGATTGTAACAATGTTGGTATTTGTTAAGTGCTTACTATGTGCAGAGCACTGTTCTAAGCGCTGGGGTAGATAAAGGGTAATCAGTGAGGCTTGCCGTCTTAATCCCCATTTTACAGATGAGCTGAGGCACAGAGAAGTTAAGTGACTTGCCCACAGTCACACAGCTGACAAGTGGCAGAGTTGGAATTTGAACCCATGACCTCTGACTCCGAAGCCTGGGCTCTTTCCACTGAGCCATGCTGATTAGACTGTAAGCCCATCAATGGGCAGGGATTGTCTCTATCTGTTCCCGAATTGTACATTCCAAGCGCTTAGTACGGTGCTCTGCACATAGTAAGCGCTCAATAAATACTATTGAATGAATGAATGATCCCTGCCCACGTGGACTTTACAAACAGTAGGGGGGAGGAGACAGAGAGGAAAGTAAAGTGGAGAAACAACGTGGCCTAGTGGCAAGAGCACAGGCTTGGGAGTCCGAGGACGTGGGTTCTAGTATGTACCCCGCCACTTGTCTGCTGTGTTACTCTGAGCAAGCTGCCTAACCTCCATGCCCTCGCTTATGTCATCTGGAAAATGGGGATGAAGACTGTGAGTCCCACGAGGGGCAACCTGATTACCTTCTACCTCCCCAGGCACTTGGCACATAGTAAGCGCTTAATAAATACCATAAAACATTCTTTTTAAAAGTGCTGAGAACAGTGCTTGGCACATAGCAAGCGCTTTACAAATACCATAATTGGAATTATTATCATCCTTATTATTATTATCATTAATAAATGAGGGGAAGTGAGGGAGTAGATGGATATGTTGGGACAAGTTACTTAACTTCTCTGTGCCTCAATTTCCTCATCTGTAAAATAGGGATGAAGACTGTGAGCCTCACGTGGGACAACCTGATTACCCTGTATCTACCCCAGCGCTTAGAACAGTGCTCTGCACATAGTAAGCGTTTAACAAATACCAACATTATTAGAAGCAGCGTGGCTCTGTGGAAAGAGCTTGGGCTTGGGAGCCAGAGGTCATGGGTTCTAATCCCTCCTCTGCCACTTGTCAGCTGTGTGACTGTGGGCAAGTCACTTAAGTTCCCTGTGCCTCAGTTCCCTCATCTGTAAAATGGGGATTAACTGTGAGCCTCACGTGGGACAACCTGATTACCCTGTACCTCCCCCAGCGCTTAGAACAGTGCTTTGCACATAGTAAGCGCTTAACAAATACCAACATCATTATTATTATTATATGTTGACGAGGCATTTCTATCGCCTAAACTGATGGCAGTAGGACGTACCCTTCCCATATTCAAACAGTCCCGTTGGAGCAATGGCCCCCACAGGTCATGGGACCGGCAGAGATGCCCGACGGTGTTTTTATGGGAAATATGTGCAATAGTCTTTCTCAAAATTACATATTCTCATTGATGCAGTATCACCAAGAGTGTTCCCTTAGGACTGAGAGCCCAGTAGGGATCATGCGCTTATAAAGCTTTCCAGGAAGAAAGCAAGCAGTCACCAGGTGACTGTCCAGTAGCAACCAATGATTATTCTGATGTTGAATCAGAATATCAGAATGCTGATCTCTTACCTTTTTTAATGTCTGACTCAGAGTGGCACCTTCTAATGAATTCCTTCCCTTCATTAAAAACAGAATTAAAAACACTGTTTATCTGAAATGTTTTACTGTCATTCACTCAGCGGCACAGCGTAGCGGATAGAGCACGGGCCTACGAGTCAGAAGGTCACGGGTGCTCATCCCAGCTCTGCCACTTGTCTGCTCTGTGGCCCTTGCCGGATAGAGCAGAGGCCTGGGAGTCACAAGGTCATGGGTGCTTATCCTGGATCTGCCACTCTTCTCCTCTGTGGCCCTGGGCAAGTCACTTCCTTTCTCTCTGCCTCAGTTACCTCCTCTGTCAAACGGGGATTAAGAATGTGAGCCCCATGTGGGACGGGGACTGTGTCCAACCCGATTTGCTTGTACCTACTGCAGGGCTTAGAACAGTGTTAGGCACTTAGTAAGCGCTTTACAAGTACCATGATTAGGAGTAGTAGTATTTCCTAGGCTCAATTAGAAAAAAGTGTTCTATGACTGTTTTCACAATGTGAGATAAGGATTTATTTTTTATGGCTATTCTATAGGTCCCTAAATTTTGAATAGAGCCAAGAGTACAAGTGGGGATGCTTGAGAGTAGAGGGCTAAGCCTTATTTAGTAAAGATCAATTACAGCCATTTTGCCACGGTAAAGTAGGCTGATCAAGGCCCAGGAGGAACTCCTGAGACCTGTTGGCGTAGGCAGCAGCAGGTTTTTCTCATCTGCTCTACCAGATTCTGCTCCCCTTCACCAGCTCTGAGGGCAGATGGTTGTGTATCTCTAGACCGGAGGGGAAAGTGGTAGGAATCTGTGTGGGGCTGTGTGTTTAGTGGTGCTGTGCAGCATGGGAAGGCACTTACAGGAGTATGTGTGAAGAAGTGTGGATCATAAGGGGAGAGCAAAGGGTTGTGTTAGTGTGTCAAGGAGGGTGGGTAAAAGGCAGCAGGGATATGTAAATGGGGAGGGCTAGGGATGTGTGGGAGGGGAAATGTGTGAAAACGCGGTTTCCAGGCCAGTAAGTACAACAAGGATGTGTGAGTTTTGCTTGCCTTACACTTGGCCCATTAATCCAAGGAAGCTGTCCACACTGCGAAATATACCTTGCAACATTTCAGTCTGGACCTTGGGCACATCAGGTCTCCTGGGAGCTGGCAGAAAGAGAGAGAGAGAGAGAGAGAGAGAGAGAGAGAGGACAAAAAAAAACTTTTAAGGAAGATGGGGCCACTAGTGCCATGGATCACCCTTCCACTTTCCCCACAGAACTGTCACACCTTTGGCTGGCTGAAAAGTTCCCACTCATCTGAATACTGTAAACCCCTCAGGCACGGCTGCCATCTTCACTTACCTTTGTACAAAGAGGAGTTTTAGTCATCCACCCTGAACATCTGTCTTGATTCTCCTGTGCAGACACCATCTCTTCGAACTATACAAAGACCCAATCCATAAACCAAGGAAGACCATCAGTGTGAGATGGGAGTTCGACAGGTTTTATTCACTAACACAGTGTTTGGGAGAAGAAAAGCTTTCTTTTGCATATCTGGAAGGGGGAGAGGTGGATCAGAGTTAATGAGCTGGCAGGGTGTGTGGTGGGGAGTGGGGGTGGGATGGAAGGTTGGCCAAGGTTGAGGGTGGGTGAGCGGAGGTGGACGGGGAGGTCAGAGACCACCCCGGGGCCAGGAGACATCCAGTGGCTTGGGTCTGGGGTTGTGTGGGGCTGGGGTGTAGTCAGCAGTGCTTCAGGAGGGTTTCTCTCAGCATGTTGAGAGTCCAGGAGTAATAATAATAATGATAATATTCGTTAAGCACTTACTATGTGCAAAGCACTGTTCTAAGCGCTGGTGGGGATACAAAGTGATCAGGTTGTCCCACGTGGGGCTCACAGTCTTAATCCCCATTTTACAGATGAGGCAAATGAGGCACAGAGAAGTTAAGTGACTTGCCCAAAGTCGCACAGCTGACAGGCAGCGGAGCCAGGATTAAAACCCATGACTTAGGAAGTTAGATCTGGCTTGGCTGGAGGGCTGAAGTCCTGAGGGAGGGGACAGAAGTACTTCAGGAGGGTTTCCCTCAGGGTGTTGAAAGTCCAGGAAGAATGTTGGAGCTGGCTTGGCTGGAGGGCTGGGGTCCTTAGGGTGGAGGCAGAAGAGCTTCAGGATGGTTTACCTCAGGGTGTTGAGCGTCCAGGATGATGTTAGAGCTGGCTTGGCTGGAAGCCTTGGGTCCTCGAATGTTGGGGTGCTGTTGAAACAATATTTTTTCCTTTTATTTTGGGGAAGAAAGGGAAGGAGGAGAAATGGAGGTGGCTGGAGAAAAAGGAAGGGAGGTAGAGAGGGTAGAAGATAGAGAAGGGGTCCCCAGCAACCCCCTCTTCCCTGCCGCTCCCTCCCCGGCATTGCCACTGTCCCCCATGCAGTGGGCCTCCCACTGAAGATCAGGGGGCACCTAGTGGCAGTGCCGCAGTGGGCTTAGACCCTCCATTCCCCCTCCTCAGGCAAACCTGACCTGCCACCTCCCTCCTCCCCTGCTGCCCTCTCACCAGACTGCCCCTGCTTCCCCCCTCCTGCAATAAGGGGCCGCAGGGGCAGTGGCCATGACTCCTACGGCACGAACCATCGCGTGAATTCTCCTTCTTGCTCCGCTGCCCCTTCGCCTCATTTCTTCCCCGGATTTAGGAACGCCGATTCTCTCCTTGCTGCATGTCGGGAATGCAGATTTTGAAGTACAAAAGCTAAGGCAGGAGTAAATGCACTGACAGATGACGAGGCAATGCTTGCCAGCTCCCAGGGCCACCCTGAGGATATCCCTTGAACGCCTCCCACACCCAACTCCAGCCCCACCAACCACCACCCATGCCGGGAATTAGAAAATTTCTCCCTTCTGACCCGCACCTACCTCTGCTTCTACCAGGGCCTACCTCATCCAGGAAAGATCCAGTCCAGAGTAGCAGCCTCCCAAATCTGTAAAGATTGAAAACTTTGAGGACAAAATACTCAGTGCGTCACACGTTCTTAAACAAAGCATAGGAAGTGAAATTGCTTTGAAGTTGGACGGAATTTTCTCTCGAAGTTTTTAAGTGGGTCTATAGTGTTATCGTCAGTTTGTGTTCATAAAGCCATTCATCTAATCACGTTAGAAAAGGCAGAGAGATAAACCTCGCTGTTTTAGGTCTTCCAAAGTATGGTAGCTTTTTTTTTTTTAATCCTAAAATATCCCAGACATCTACGTTCAACGGAATGAGTGTTGTATACATTTATAAGTCAAGTCTTTTATATGTTTGTGATTTTAATATTAACTTTCATTTTAAACTATTTTATTGTATTTTATTGTGCAGCCTGTAGTTGCATTCTACTTTATTTTAGGTTTTTATTTTATTTAGCGATTTTATTGACTTAATGCTGGTGTGATGTGCTGCATAAATCCTTTACTTGTTTTATATCAGTTGAGTGAAAGAAAAAGAACATTCCATTGAACATTGAGTTGGTCAACCAGGATTTAGAGAAGGACAAGGAGTTATCTCTGTTGTGCTTGTGTCAAACAGGTTAGAAATTGAAATCCTGACAAAACACTATAGAATTTTGAAAGATAGCTCCAGACAAGATCAGACAACTTCTTAACATGGTAAATGAGCCTACACTGTCCAATTGGAGCAGCTCTAACCTCTCTGAAAAAAGGAAGGCTCACAAGAGAGATAGCCCAGATTGTCGATGAGGATGATAACCTCTGGGGTGAGAAATGCAGCACTGAAAGACCAATTAGGGATTTCTTGGAAAACAAGACCATGTTTTTCAGGAGTTTCTGCAAGAAGAAAATCTCCTCCCATTTCCACCTGCAACGTTTCTTTGGGGTTTCCTTCCCCGGCCCGCTGCCCGCCTCACCACCACCTCTGTCCCAGCACCGCCTCCCCTGGCCCGCAGCCCGGCCTCCACCAACCACCACAAAGACCAGAGTAGCCAGATGGGAGATGATGGATCCAACAGGACAGTTGGGCATGAAGCTCCTTTCACCCTACTTGCCCCTGGGTCTTGAAGACCCAAGGCAGGAGGTCATCGCAGGAGAGGCTGTTTTACAAGAAGCTAAGTTTTTAGAAATTTGGCATGATGCAAAAATCCCTCCTCTTCCTCCTCCACCTCAAATTTTCATTGATGGCCCTCCAATACCCCGGACCAGAGGTTCGAGACTAGACCCTGGGATCCAGAAGAGATTCCCGATTGACTGGCATGAAGCACCTGCCTCCTTTTTCACCTCAACTCTAAAATGAAAGGGCCTTGAAGGCCTGAGGGGGTATAATAAGAAGGAGGGTTGTTTGCATGAAGCAAGTTTTACCTTTTCCTTTGTCCCAAATATTTTCTCTCCTAATGAAAAGGCTTGGGAAGGCAAAGACATTGGTGGCAAAATAAAGGGGAAAATTTTGCAGCAAGAAAATTTCTCCTTTTCATACTGAGTTGATCATACTTTCTCTGTCAAAGAACACAAGGACTTTAAGGATGAGGTTGAAAAAGTAAAGAGAGAGGAAACTGGCAGTTGGGCCCTATCTCTTTTCACTCCTCAAATGTTCTCATTGCAGGTCTTAGAGTCTGCATGCAGCAAATTTCTCCTTTTCGACCCCAATTAGTGTCTTTTCAGTTCTTGAAGACCTGAGGCAGAGAAATTTGCATGATCATTTTTACATGCAGCAAATTTCTCCTCTTTCACTTTAAATATTGTCTTTTCAGGCATTGAAAACCTGTGCTAGCAAAATCAAAGCTGGATGGTTTTTGCTCCTTGGAAATTTCTCCTTTCACCCTTTGGATAATCTCGATCCACCCTCACTTCAAAGGCCTCGAAAGGCCTGAGGTGGAGAAACAAAAGTGAGAGAGAGTTTGAAGGACACAAATTTCTCCCTTTGTATCTCATACCTTCTCTTCTGAGGCCTTAAAGACCTTACCAAGAGAGAAATCAATGCAGGAGATTTTGGGCGTGAAGCCCATTTCTCCTGTTCCACCTCAAGTATTCCTTATTCATTCTCAATTCAAAGGTCTGCCAGGCTGCAGGGAGACTTAGGTTCAGGAGACATTATTGTAGGAAGTTACATTTCTCCCTTTCCAGCTCATATACTGATTTTCTCTTCAGGTCTTGTAGATCTTAGGCAGACACACTGATGGGAGAGTTTTGGCGAAAACAAATTTCTCTTCTTCCCCCTCCGATATTCTCCTTTCAAGCCTTGAAGACCTGCGGCAGAGAAGTGAAAGCAGAAGGTTGTTGGCATGAAGCAACCTTCTCCTTTTCACCTCACATAATCTCAACTCACTTTCACCTCAGAGGCTTTGAGGCCTCAGGTGGACCAATGCCCAGGAGATGTGTCTGCATCAAGCACACTTCTCCCTTTCCAGCTCATCTATTTTCTCTTCAGGCCTTGAAGACCTTAAGGTAGAAAGATGATCAGGTGAGTTTTTGTGGGAAGCAAATGTCTCCTTTTTCAATCTCATATGTCCTCCTTTCATGTCTTGAAGACTTTAGGTAGACAAATTCAAACAGGAGACTGTTTGCATGAAGTATGTTTCTCCTTTTCCACCTTTCATATTTTCTCTTCTAAGTTCTCAATTAAAGGCCTCCAAGGCCTTCAGTGGCATAACAAACGGTAACGTTTTTTGCATGACGCCAAACCTCTCCTTTGCCAGCTTACACGCATTCTCTCTTTGCAGGCCTTGAAAACCATAGGTAAAGAAATGAGGATATTTTCTGTCATGAAACAAATACGTTCCCTTGCCCATCCGATAGTCCCTCCTCAATCTCAATTAAAACACCCTAAAAGCGAGGGGGGAGGGTGGGAAGGGCGTAATGAAAAGAGATTTGTCCAGTGAAAAAGAATTCCTCTTTTTCAACCCAAACAGTCCCTTTTCTGGCCTTGAAGACCTTAGGGTAGAGAAACAAAAGCTGGAGACAGTGTACACGAAATTCCTCCTTTTTCAAATGAAATATTCCCTTTTTGTTCTTTATTAATAGCCCCTGAAGGCCTGAAATGGACTAAGGCACAGGAGATGTATCTGCATGGAGCCAATGCCTCCTTTTCCAGGTCACATATTTTCTCTTTTGGCCTTGAGGACCTTAGACAGATCATTTGCACGCAGCAAATTTCTCCATTTTTTTAACCCCATCTATTCCCTTTTCCCAGTCCTCAGGTGGAGAAAGAGAAACAGGGGATTGTTTGCATGAAGAACACCTGTCCTATTTCCCCACAGATATTCTCTTTGCAGGACGTGAACACCTCAGTTTGAGAGGTGAAAGTGGGAGATGGTATGCATGAAGCAAATTTCTCCTCTTAAACCTCAAAGACTCTCCTTTCAGGTCTTGAAGACCTGAGGGAGAGAAAAGAAGGTAGGAGATGGTTGTCCATGAAGCAAGGTTCTCCATCTTCACTTCCAAGATTCTCTTTAGAGGCCTAGAAGACCTTATCCCTAAGAGAACGAAAAGTGGGAGATTGTTTGCAAGAAGCAAATTTCTCCTTTCCACCACCACCATTCTCAATGCACTGCCTTCCAAAAGGCCCTGAAGGCCTCAAATGGCATAAGGCACAGGAGATGTTTCTGCATGAAGCAGGCTTCTCCTCTCTCACTTCAAATCTTCCTTTTCAGGCCCCGAAGACCTGAGGTAGAGAAATTAAGGAAGCTTTTTTTTTTTTTTGCATGAGGCAAATTTCTCCTTTCCACCACCAACATTCTCTATGAATTGTCTTCTAAAAGGCCTTGAAGCCTCAAGGGAGGCACAGGAGATGTTTCTGCTTGAAGCAGACATCTTTTCCGCTTTGTATATTTTCTCTTCAGGTCTTTGAAGACCTTAGGTAGAAAAATGATGAGGTGAGTTTTTCTCGGAGGCAGATTTTTCCTTCGTTAACCCTACGTACAACTCTTTCTGGCCCTTAGGTAGAGAAACAAAAGCAGGAGATGGCTTGCAAGAAGAAAACTTGTACCTTTAGGACAAGAGAGTCTCTTTTCAGGTCTTGAAGACCTGGGGTAGAGAAACCAAAGTGGGAGGTGGCTTACAGGGAGCAAATGTCTTCTTTTCAAATTCAAAGAGTCTCTTTTCAGGCCTCGAAGAGCTTGGGAAGAGAAATCAAATAATAGGAGATTGTTTGCATGAAGCAAATTTCCCTTCTTCCGCCTTAAATATTCTCTGTTCAGGTCTTTAGGGAGAGAAATGAAAGCAGGAGCTGGTTTTCTTGACACAAATTTCTCCTTTTAAGACATAAATATTTGTGTTTGAGGCCTTGAAAACCTTAGGTAGAGAAATAAAAGTAGGAGATTGTTTGCATGAAGCAAATTTCTCCTCTTTGGCCTCAAGTATTCTTTTTCCATGCCTTGGAGACATCAGGTGGACACATGAAAGAAGGACATGATTTTCAGAAGGCCAATTCCTCCATTTATGCCTCAGATATTTGCTTCGGAGGTCTTGAAGCCCTCAGAGAACTAAAAGGTGGAGTTGTACAAAAGAGGCCAATTTCTCCATTTACACTGCGAAAGTTCTCTTTCAGGGCCTTGAACTCCTTAGAAAAAGTAGGAAAAGCTGGAAATGGTTAGTATGAAGCAAATTTCTCCTTCACCTTAAAGAGTTGCCAACCTGGGGATTGGTTCAGGGCCTCTAAGGGCTTTGCCTTTATCCATCCCTTGCCGCGTGAGCCAGAGCGCAGGTCTTCTCTCACCACCGGATTCAGTCCTCCGATATTCTGGGAGATGCCAAGCCAACTGGAGGTTTGGAATTCAGGCGGCAGTCCTGTGGCAGAAAAAGAAAACCCTTTCATGGGTGATCTCTGGAGAGCTAAGAGTGACCTCTTAGCCTGACATCTTCTGTCGAATATTCCCCTAGGCGGGTCAAGGAATCCCTCACTGCCTCGAATGAGTGGGGAATGCATGACTTTCTGGCCTTTCATTTCTCTGGATCATTGTGCCCAGGGATAAAACGCACAGGCAAGGATTCCAACCTGCGGCATGTGACTGGGAGCATCCCCCTTCTCACTTCTGACAATTGCTGAGATTGCTCTTCCCTTTGGCAGGCCTCAAAATCGCTCTAGACCTCACTCACCCTGCCCCCAAACCCTTCCCTCTCCTCCTTTCATACCTTTGCTGCTGCCAGCATCTTTTCATCTGGCCACGCTCATCCTCCCGTGGGCTCGGCTCCCGCTGACGTCTGAGGCCGCACCTCGGCCTGGCTGGACGCTGGCCGGAGGGGGCGCTTCCAGAAGTAGGCCCATTAAGTCTCTGAAAAATATTAACCTGGGATTGAGCCCACGAGCACAGACTCCACCACTGCTTTCACAACAAGGTGCAGCAGCAATTCTTTTCCAGATCTCCTTCAAATCACACCGCTCGAGGATGTGCAAGCATTTTCTTGTATCCCTTCTTAAACTAAAGCCAAACCTCATACGGAATATAAACCCAATCCCAATAGTCAGGAGAGTGAACCGTTCTAAATCAGGGAGCCTCGTCCTAAGACGGTTTATTCTTTCTTTTTAAGGAGACGTGAGGTAAATTTCCCTTGGAAATTTACTGTCAGGTTCAGTTTTTGCATTGACTTTTAAATGGCCTAACAGTACTATGTATTTAATGTCTCTTTTATTTTCCTTATCATTTCTTCCTAAGTAAAGGCTCCTGGGCTCACCTCTCTCTCCCCTGACTGAATTTTAAGGAGTGTAAGCAACATCCTAACCAGCAGAGTTCTTTCCCCTGAAAATGGATTGGGGATATATTCCGGGAGGAAAAGGCCAAATACTTTTTCATCGCCAATATAAAAATGTGAGAGAGGCTTATTAAGCGTTCGGATCATTCGATACTAGCAGTACAAGTTTCCAAATGAGTTTGGCTTAGGATCTGAGGAGATAGTTATTTTTTTTTATTTTATCTGCGACGGACAGGTCGACTCCCATGGTTAAGGCTCTCGGTTTGGTTGGTGCAGCGGTGGGGTGGGGGGGGGTGTTCGAGTCTCCTCCTTCCTCCTCTGGTGCTGTCTCCTCATCTCCCGGAGCCTTGGGGTGAAACGGACACTTGAAATTTCTGAAAGGGAGGCCAAACCTCGGTTTCAACACAGAGTGACAACAGGGCTTTCCTGGGAACAGCAGGAATTCCTTTTCGAATGCCAGTATTCATTCACCCTGCTACAAGTCACAGGTAGGTCGTTAATTTTCTCTCTCTCCTTCTATCGATCTAGGGGCTCGAAATGCACTTTTCAGAGTCGGATATGGCTAGTATGGGATTCTAACCTCCACGCCGGCCAGGAGTTGAGGTCAAGGATTTCTTTCCTTTAGAGACAGTCGCCTCCCCCGCTGTCCCCCCTACAGATCCCATGGGTCCAAAGCCCGACTCGAGCCCAAATCCTCCCCTCGGGTCCCGCTTTCTCTGAAATGAATCCCTTCAAGACAGAGCTATCCGAGTGCCCCAACGGGGCCGTTGGAATTCACATTTTTCACGAGTGGTTTGGGGGGGTTACAAGCCCCACCCGCTAGCTTTCATTTCAGAGACGGTCAAACCTTGGGTTCATCCCTCCCGCCCAAATGGGTGTTGCTTCCTAAAAGCTTTCTGTTTCTAATCAATTTTTTTTTCCCCTAGAATCATGTCAGGCTGTCGAGTGATTTTGTCCTTTCCACACACACACAAACACACACACACCCCGCCCCCCCCGTCCTCCCCCAAAAGGGCGGAGGGGCAGTGTGAGGGAATAATTTTGAACAGCATTTTAGAGCCACACAATTCCTTAAAATCATTTGGAAACTTTGGAAAGCCAAAGGAGTCAAATCAGTGCGTCAGGGGAAGGGTAAACGCTTTTAGTTCGTGTTAGCTAATGCTTATTTTTTTTCTTTTCATGTTCTTTTTTTTTCCCCAGTTTTTTCCTCTCCTTCCTGAACCCCCCGCCCCTCAGATTGGTTTGGAGTGAGCCAGCGGCTTTCCCTGGCCACTCTCCTCCCCTCAAGCCTCAGAGAAGCAAGATGGCTCAGTGGAAAGAGCCCAGGCCTGGGAGTCAGAGGTCACAGGTTCGAATCCCCAACTCTGCCCCTCGTCTGCTCTGTGACTGTGGGCAAGTCACTTCTCTGGGCCTCAGTTCCCTCCTCTGTAAAATGGCGATGAAGACTGTGAGCCTCACGTGGGACAACCCGGTTACCCCGTATCTACCCCAGCGCTTAGAACAGTGCTCTGCACGAAGTAAGCACTGAAAAAATACCAGCATTAATTATTATTATCGTTTCCAGCCGCTGCGGCCTCCGACCGTTGGCTGGGCCGCTTCACACAGAGAAACTCGGCCTGAGGGCGGAGTCGGGGCCTAAGGGAAGCGAGCGGGGGGCGGAGCCAAGGATTGCCCGCGCTGGGGCTCTCACTGCAGGGAGGATTGACTGACTGGCTTCTCCCCGCCTTCTTCGCCCACTGAAAGAACCGGAAAAAAATAAACAAACCGAAAATAAAACCCCCAAAAGGGCGTGCATCCAACCCCACGAATGGACGGGAAATGGTGGATTTGTCTCGGGCAATAGAGGCAATCGATTTTGAGCCTGCTGTGGCGGAACTCCTTGGCCCGCATTTCCTTTGGGGGAGATCGTTCGTTTTCCTTAGGATTCCAATTAAAATAGGACAAAATCAATGTGATTAGGCTTCGGGAAAGTTCTGTAGAAAAAAGGATGATTCAATCAATTTGCCTTTCTTAATAATTAATGATAATCTTGCTATTTGTTAAGCGCTTACTATGTGCCAAGCACTGTTCTAAGCGCTTGGGAGGAATAAAGGTAATCAGGTTGTCCCACGCGAGACTCACAGTTAATCCCCAATTTACAGATGAGGTAACTGAGGCACAGAGAAGTTGAGTGACTTGCCCACAGTCACACAGCTGCCAAGGGGCACAGCTATTCTACCAAGTCATAGAAAAACAGG